>NC_053391.1:593400077-593700942 GCF_905171765.1 Bufo bufo
AGGTATGTGGACAAAAGATCGGATATTGGGGGTTCCTACTGCATCAGCACCACTCCTAATATCTTATCTTTATGGTCCAGGACATTTAGGAAAACAGTACATCTCAGAACATTACAAGTCACTGTTCTGTACACACCAATTGCAGAGATTGATAGACGATCTGGTCGACTCATGCATGACTTGTGCACAGAATAATGTTCAAGGAAAAGCACACGGAAGACATGGGAATCTACCACCACCTACAGGCCCTCTGCAAGATTTGCAGATAGATTACACACACATGCCAAAGCAACCCGGGAATATAAGATATCTGCTTGTCATAGTCTGTAGGTTCTCTGGATGGTGTGTAGCCATACCTACTTCAGGAGAAACAGCTGGTGTGACAGCTAGGGCATTGATAAATCAATGGATTTCGCTGTATGGACTCCCTCGGGTAATTCATTCAGATCAGGGACCTGCTTTCCAATCCAAACTAATACAAGAACTGACAAAGATTTTGGGTTTCCAGTGGAAACTCAATATAGTCTACCATCCCCAAAGAGCTGGAGTAGTGGAAAGAATGAACAGAACCATTAAGGATAGGTTAAAAAAGGCTACTTCAGGAACATTGAAAGATTGGCTGAAATTTCTACCCGCCATTCTCTACCAAATAAGAACGACACCAAATAAACAAACAGGGTTGTCGCCTTATGAAGTGTTATTCGGTCGACCCCCTAATACCCGTGAAGAATCGGATACTGACAGTAACATTTTTGCCTTGCAGGAACAGTACGTGAAACACTTGGTAGGTATACTCTCGGAAAATTATGATAAGGTTGCTGTCACCTTTCCTCCTCTTTCCACAGACCCAACTCATCCGTTCTTGCCGGGAGACAAAGTTCTGGTGAAACAACTAGCTGCCCGCCACAAGACTGGTCCAATTTACCAAGGTCCATTTGAGGTTCTAAGAGTGGCTCGAACGGCTGTCCTTACTGACCAGAGTCCACAGTGGATACACGCCAGCCGGCTCAAGAAGACGCCAGAAGGAGTCCTCAAGAAATTCCCCGGACAAACATGAGTCTTCCGGACAAGATGCCTACAAAAGAAATAGCTTTGATCATACCCCCGAGCCTGCAAAGTAGATATGAGCGATGGCTAAGAGGCTATCCAAAACCACTTAGTCCAAAGGATCCAAAGACTATGCAGGACTTGTATGAGGAAGAATTTATGTTCAGGGAGTATACCAATGAATTAGAAACTGATGACTTGAAAGATCAAAACTTTCCTGAACCGTTTAGTAAGCAGATGATTCAGAGAATGAAACTGTGAATATGTCACCCTTAAAAAGGGAAGTACTCTGAGAAAAATACCGAAAAGGGGTGTGTGGTATAAGGAGTGATCATATGGAATGGGAATTCCATATGATCAAAGAGGGGATTGTAAGGAAATTATGTCTATATCCACACACGTTCACATATATATATAATAATTCAGCCTTATATGCTTGTATTAAATATGCAGAGTTCTTCTTTAAAGGAAATATTTTATACTCTTATGACAGCAAGGTCTAGTAACACAAGCTAAACAGGAAATGAGGTCTAGCAACACAAGCTAAGAGGAAATGGTTGTCTGAAGCTTAAAACCGCATGGCTAGAAAGAGATATGCATGCTTTAGCAAAAAAGACCACATTTATGATAGAGGTACATGAAGAGAGAATTGCCGAATGCATGGCATCATAGCTGCAGGAACATATATATGCACATATATACCTGTTACACATATATCTAACATGTGCATTAGACATGTTTACATTTGCTGCAACACGGGTTATATATATATAGGTATTTTTGTATTTTGGTTTAGATAAGTGAAGGACGTTTTTTATCAGGTAAATGTCGGTACAAAATAAACGAAGATAATTCCGCGAAATATCTGAACAAAGCTAAAGTCAACAAAGATTATGGTTAGATATCTTAATTCCAAGAATTATAAATGCATCACATATGTACCTTGTTTCTAGGAAATTATCATGACTTTTTTACTAAGGTTGTATAAAGGTGAGATTGATAAATTCGTTACCTGATTGGATTAAGCTTAGGGGAGGTATATGATAATCTTGTGGTTTGTATCTATAAATTGTCTACGATGTCTAATAAAGTGACAACCATTTTAAACCTATCAACGTGTATTGGTCTTTAGTGGTTGCCCGGCCGGAGGTTCACCCACAGACAAACCAGGGGCCCTTTCAGAAACCACCCAAAAATGACCCCCTTTTAGAAACTACACTCCTCAATGTATTCAAAACTGATTTTACAAACTTTATTAACTCTTTAGGTGTTCCACAAGAATTAATGGAAAATGGAGATGAAATTTCAGAATTTCACTTTTTTGGCAGATTTTCCATTTTAATCAATTTTTATCCACTAACAAAGCAAGGGTTAACAGCCAAACAAAACTCAATATTTATTGCCCTGATTCTGTAGTTTACAGAAATACCCCATATGTGTTTGTAAACTGATGTACGGGCACACGGCATTGGACAGAAGGAAAGGAACGCCATATGGTTTTTGGAAAGCAGATTTCACTCGAATAATTTTAAGCTGCCATGTCATATTTGAAGACCCCCTGATGCACCCGTAAAGTAGAAACTCCAAAAAGTGACCATATTTTAGAAACTACACCCCTCAGGGTATTCAAAACTGATTTTACAAACTTTATTAACTCTTTAGGTGTTTCACAAGAAATAATGGAAAATGGAGAGGAAATTTCAGAATTTCACTTTTTTGGCAGATTTTCCATTTTAATCAATTTTTACCCACTAACAAAGCAAGGGTTAACAGCCAAACCAAACTCAATATTTATTGCCCTGATTCTGCAGTTAACAGAAATACACCATATGTGTTTATAAACTGCTGTACGGGGACACGGCATTGCGCAGAAGGAAAAGAACGCCATATGGTTTTTGGAAGGCAGATTTCACTGGGATAATTTTAAGCTGCCATGTCACATTTGAAGACCCCCTGATGCACCCCTAGAGTAGAAACTCCAAAAAAAGACCCCATTTTGGAAACTACAAGGTAATGTGGCAGCTTTTTTATTACTATTTTAGGGTACATATGATTTTTGGTTGCTCTATATTACACTTTTTGTGAGGCAAGGTAACAAAAAATAGCTGTTTTGGCACCGTTTTAATTTTTTGTCATTTACAATGTTTATCTGACAGGTTAGATCATGTGGTATTTTTATAGAGCAGGTTGTTACGGACGCGACAATACCAAATATGACAACTTTTTGGGTTGTTTGTTTCAGTTTTACATAATAAAGCATTTTTGAAAAAAATCATTTTTTAGTGTCTCCATATTCTGAAAGCCATATTTTTTTTTTTATGTTTTTGGCGACTGTCTTATGTAGGATCTAATTTTTTTCGGTTCGAGATGACGGTTTGATTGGTACTATTTTAGGGTGCATATGACTTTTTGATCGCTTGCTATTACACTTTTTGTGATGTAAGGTGACAAAAAATAGCTTTTTTTACACCGTTTATTTTTTATTTTTATGGTGTTCACTTGAGGGGTAAGGTCATGTGATAATTTTATAGAGCAGGTTGTTATGGATGTTTCAATACCTAATATATATACTTTTTTAAATTTAAGTTTTTCACAATAATAGCATTTTTGAAACAAAAAAAAATATCATGTTTTAGTGTCTCCATAGTCTGAGAGCCATAGTTTTTTTATTTTTGGGGCGATTGTCTTAGGTAGGGTATCATTTTTGAGGGATGAGATGACGGTTTGATTGGCACTATTTTGGGGTGCGTATGACTTTTTGATCGCTTGCTATTACACTTTTCATGATGTAAGGTGACAAAAAATGGCTTTTTCTACACCGTTTTTTTTATTTATTTTTTTACGGTGTTCATCTGAGGGGTAAGGTCATGTGGTATTTTTATAGAACAGGTTGTTACAGACACAGTGATACCTAATATGTCTACTTTTTTTTTTTTTACATTTAACACAATATACTGTATTTTTCGCCCCATAAGACGCACTTTCCCCCCCAAAAGTGGGGGGAAAATGCCCCTGCGTCTTATGGGGCGAATGCTTCCATTTTACATCGCAGTCTGCGATGCTGCAGCATCGCAAACTGCGATGTGTGAGCCGGGAGAGAGGAGGGACTGGAGTCCGGAACTAGGGGCGGGGCCCGGTGCAGTCACTGTACTCTTACACCGAGCCCCGCCGCTCACCGAAGTATTTATAAACATGAATCCTTATCCTGTTATTAAGTTTAACTAACGCTGCGCTCTCCCATGTTCCCATGTTGCCCTGTATCCCCACAGCACTTACGAACAAGCTTCAATAGCAGGTGGAGCGGACTGCAGCAGTAACGTCACTCGCTGACGTTGAGCGCCTGCTCCGCCCACTTTATGAATGAAGCAGGCGGAGCAGGCGCACGACGTTGGTATACCCTACCTAAGACGTTACTGCTGCCGTCCACTCTGCCTGCTATGGAAGCTGGTTCATAAGTGCTGTGGGGATACAGGGGAACATGGGAGAGCGCAGCATTAGTTAAACTTAATAACAGGATAAGGATTCATGTTTATAAATACTTCGGTGAGCAGAGGGCCGGTGTATTGGGGGATACTGTTATGAGGGGGATCTGTGGATGACATATAGCAGTGTCATCCACAGATCCCCCCATAACAGTTCCATCCACAGATCCCCCACCCCATAACAATGCCATCCACAGATCCCCACCCCATAACAATGCCATCCACAGATCTCCTACCCCATAGCAGTACCATCCACAGATCCCCATAACAGTGCCATCCACAGATCCCCCATAACAGCGCCATCCACAGATCCCCCATAACAGTGCCATCCACAGATCCCCCATAACAGTGCCATCCACAGATCCCCCATAACAGTGCCATCCACAGGTCCCCCATAACAGTGCCATCCACAGATCCCCCACATGACAGTGCGTCATCCACAGATCCCCCATAATAGTGTCATGCACAGACCACCATTAATTCAAAACCCACCAAAAGCACACCTCTTGGTTGAAAATTTTTTTTTTCTTATTTTCCTCCTCAAAAACCTAGGTGCGTCTTATAGGCCTCTTATAGGGCGTCTTATAGGGCGTCAAAAATGCTTACCGTATTTTTCGCCCTATAAGGGGCGAAAAATACGGTAAGCATTTTTGAAACAGAAAAAAACATGTTTTAGTGTCTCCATAGGCTGAGAGCCATATTTTTTTTTATTTTTGGGGCGATTGTCTTAGGTAAAGGCTCATTTTTGGCGGGATGAGGTGATGGTTAGATTGGTACTATTTTGGGGCATACGCCTTTTTGATCGCTTGGTGTTGCACTTTTAGTGATGTAAGCTGTTTTTGACAGTGTTCACCTGAGGGGTTAGGTCATGTGATATTTTTACTTTATTTTGGGAAAAGGGCGCTTTTTTTTTTTACTTGAAACGTTACTTTTTTTTGTAAAACTTTATTTTTTTTACTTCTTTTTTCACTTTATTTTTTGTCCCACTTTGGGACAGGGTCTAATCCCTGTTTCAATACAGCACAATACATCTGTATTGTGCTTTATTGACCTGTCAGTGTCTTACACTGTAAGACGCTAACAGTTGCCTAGGAGACCCAGCCCTGGGGCTAGATCTCCTGGGCTTCCGTAGCTGGCAGTCCCGATGCCTGTTCAAGGCATCAGGGCTGCCATAGAAACCCTCGGTTCCCCGTCACCGCAGCACGGGGACCCGATGGGGATGTACAAGCTGCCGCAAACCCCCTGTATGCTGCGGTCAGGGTGACCGCGGCATACAGGGGGTTAATCCGCCAGCATCTGTGTTTTCACCGATGCTGGCAGATACAGCAGGGGCCCGGCTGTCAGTATCAGCCAGGACCCTGGTGCTGATCACGACGGCAGTTGTGGGGCAGCGCGTTAACCCTAGGACGAGAATGCTTGTTCTAGTGCGTTAAGTACCTGCAAGTTAGGACGAGCATTCTCGTCCAAGGTCCTGAACGTGTTAAGGTCAAGACTTTGATTGGTCATTCCAAAAGTTTATTCTTCTTTAACCATTTTTTGGTAGAACAACTTGTGTGCTTAGGCTTTTTGACTTGCTGCATGACCCACATTCTCTTGAGATTCAGCTCATGGACAGATGTCCGGACATTTTCCTTCAAATTGTGCTGGTATAATTCCGAATTCATTGTTTCATGCAGCAAAAGGATCCCAAAACATGATACTACCACTACCGTGTTTCACAGATGGGATGAGGTTTTTATACTGGAATGCAGTGTTTTCCTTTCTGCAAACATAACTCTTCTCATTTAAAACAAAATGTTTTGGATGGCTTTTTGGCTTGTGTAGCTGATCTTTAGCAAACTGAAGACAGGAAGTATTATTCTTTTTGGAGAGTAGCATTTTTATCTTTGCAATCCTGCCATGCATACCATTTTGTTCAGGGTCCTCCTGATGGTGAGATTATGAACATTAGCTAATGTGATAAAGGCCTTTGGTTGCTTAGAGGTTACCAAGAGATCCTTTGTGACCTCATGAACTAGTACATGCCATTCTCTTGGCATGATCTTTGTTGGTCGACCACACCTCAGGGGGGTAATGAAGTCTTTGATTTCCTCCATTTGTGGACCTTCTGTCTGACTGTTGATTGGTGGAGTACAAACTCTTTAAATATAGTTTTGTAACCTTTTGTAGCCTTATGAGCATCAACAACTATTTATCTGAGGTCCTCAAAAGTCTCATTTGTTTGTGCCATGAAACACTCCTAGAAACGTGTTGTGAAGATCAGACTGATAGATCCTTGTTTTTTTAAATAAAACAGGTCTCCCTCTAAACTTAATTGTCATTCTATTGCTAGAAAACACCTGACTCTTGTGTGAAAATTAGGTGTAGTTTTATGTCAAATTCAAACAGAAATAAAGAAAATTCTGAAGGATTCCCAAACATTCAAGCATCGCTGTACATATAGTCCAACAAGCCTGTGCACTGCAGTGCAGGTTCCATGGCAGTGTACATGAGTACTATGGCATTGTCCATTTTTCACCATAAGCCCTCCTCAGGGGGGGTTGGACTTTGATGGAGGGAATCCTAGGTAGTGTGCCCAGTGTAGTCTCCAATATTAACAGCTGATTGAAATCATAGGAATTTCTGAAGCCTGTTACTAGAAGGCATAAATCAAAGAAAGAGTAGACGTACAAATATGAAGTCAAAGCAGACAGATTACTTGCAATAAGAGCACGGACACATGGCTGCTGTACTGTGGTTGGGACATGGCCACTTTTCAGCCCCACGCATCCATACAAGCCACAGCAGGATCATGTCAACTAATTATACTGGAATTATTTATTTTGTGTTTATTGTTAATGGCTGCGTGAATTGCGGGTTACCACATGGCCACTAACAAAGAACATTGAATAAAAAATTAACTTCTAATTAGTTAAAATAATTCTGCTGTGGCTTTCATGGTGCAAGGAGGCCACATCCCAACCACATCACAGGGGCAACATGTGAAGATACCCAAAGGAAAATAGCCACAATAAGGGCAGGCAGCCAGGCATGCTGCTATGATGTGATGGCACCAGTGTGCAGAGAGCGACATTGGCCATTACAGTAAGGTGAACGTTCATAATAGAATATTATGCTAAAGAAATGGCCGATATAACACTGATTTTCTCATTTACTTTCTGTCCAGCCTAGAGAATAAATATGAATACTTCAGCTTCAACAAATAACCATTATTATCCACTTTAGAAGCTTTAAACAACATTAAATCTATGAGAACATTTAAGAGCCTCTAAATTTGCAGTGAATTGAATAACTATTTCACTATGTTTATATAATAAAAATTCCCATTAAACTACGTCATTCTTCACAGAAATGAAAAGACACAGTTTTTATTTATTTCATCCAGACAGACCCTTAGGGATACAAGTGGCAGATCTTAAAAATAGACTAAATGAATACATTTTAGCTTCTATCTAGATGTTACAATCTTACTTGGTTAAATTGTTTATTACAATGCATGAATACAAGTATTACAGGGGTGTTCCATCCTGTATTTATGGTGTATTCCCAGGAGGCATTTCTTTCTGTAACTACCATAGACTTCAATAGAAAAGGTGAGCATAGCCATCTCCATATATTTCAATGGGGAAATCAGCCACTCTGAATTGACAAGTGGGTATCACATAACGTCCGTCCTCCCAAAATCTGTAAGAAGGCAATGTCCTGTTAGATGGGTTCCTACGCTAAATTCTACCTGTTAGGTGCCATGACGGCTACCATACACTTCAGGGAGTGTAGGTTCCACATTCCTACGCAAAATTTTACCTGTTAGGTGCCATGACGGCTACCATACACTTCAGGGAGTGTAGGTTACACAGCAGGCCCACTCCACGACATCACCGGCGCCAATTGGCTACCAAGGACTGCAGTGAGAGTTCACAAACTATCCCACTCCTGGTGCCATGGCTTCAGTGAGTGAAGGGGAGCAGGCCTGACTATGTACTAACACTAATTAAAATCAGCCTATAGAGCAGACAGGGTGGTCAGTGCAATTTTGTACTCTATATTGCAGTTAACCACCTCCGGACCGCCTAACGCAGATTCGCGTTCCGGAGGTGGCAGCCCTGCGCTCAGCGACGCATATACGCGTCATCTCGCGTGAGCTGGGATTTCCTGTGAACGCGCGCGCGCTCACAGGAACGGAAGGTAAGAGAGTGGATCTCCAGCCTGCCAGCGGCGATCGTTCGCTGGCAGGCTGGAGATGTGATTTTTTTAACCCCTAACAGGTATATTAGACGCTGTTATCGAAACCTGGTCCTCTGGTGGTCCCCTTTGTTTGGATCGACCACCAGAGGACACAGGCAGCTCAGTAATATGTTGCACCAAGCACCACTACATTACACCCCCCCCTGTCACTTATTAACCCCTTATTCACCCTTGATCACCCCTGATCACCCCATATAGACTCCCTGATCACCCCCCTGTCATTGATTACCCCCCTGTCATTGATCACCCCCCTGTAAAGCTCCATTCAGATGTCCGCATGATTTTTACGGATCCACTGATAGATGGATCGGATCCGCAAAACGCATATGGACGTCTGAATGGAGCCTTACAGGGGCGTGATCAATGACTGTGGTGATCACCCCATATAGACTCCCTGATCACCCCCCTGTCATTGATCACCCCCCTGTCATTGATCACCCCCCTGTAAAGCTCCATTCAGATGTCCGCATGATTTTTACGGATCCACTAATAGATGGATCGGATCCGCAAAACGCATATGGACATCTGAATGGAGCCTTACAGGGGCGTGATCAATGACTGTGGTTATCACCCCATATAGACTCCCTGATCACCCCCCTGTCATTGATTACCCCCCTGTCACTGATCACCCCCCTGTAAAGCTCCATTCAGATGTCCGCATGATTTTTACGGATCCACTGATAGATGGATCGGATCCGCAAAACGCATACGGACGTCTGAATGGAGCCTTACAGGGGCGTGATCAATGACTGTGGTGATCACCCCATATAGACTCCCTGATCACCTCCCTGTCATTGATTACCCCCCTGTCATTGATCACCCCCCTATAAAACTCCATTCAGATGTCCGCATGATTTTTACGGATCCACTGATAGATGGATCGGATCCGCAAAACGCATACGGACGTCTGAATGGAGCCTTACAGGGGCGTGATCAATGACTGTGGTGATCACCCCATATAGACTCCCTGATCACCCCCCTGTCATTGATTACCCCCCTGTCTTTGATCACCCCCCTGTAAAGCTCCATTCAGACGTCCGCATGATTTTTACGGATCCACTGATAGATGGATCGGATCCGCAAAACACATACAGGCGTCTCCCTGGAGCCTTCCGGGGGGGTGATCACCCCATATAGACTCCCTGATCACCCCCCTGTCATTGATCACCCCCCCTGGTCATTGATCACCCCCCCTGTCAGGCTGCATTCAGATGTCCGTATGATTTTTACGGATCCACGGATACATGGATCGGATCCGCAAAACACATACGGACATTTGAATGGAGCCTTATAGGGGGGTGATCAATGACAGGGGGGTGATCACCCCATATAGACTCCCTGATCACCCCCCTGTCATTGATCACCCCCCTGTCATTGATCACCCCTCTGTAAGGCTCCATTCAGACATTTTTTTAGCGGAAATTATTTTTTTTTTCTTACAAAGTCTCATATTCCACTAACTTGTGTCAAAAAATTCAATCTCACATGAACTCACCATACCCCTCACGGAATCCAAATGCGTAAAATTTTTTAGACATTTATATTCCAGACTTCTTCTCACGCTTTAGGGCCCCTAGAATGCCAGGGCAGTATAAATACCCCACATGTGACCCCATTTCGGAAAGAAGACACCCCCAGGTATTCCGTGAGGGGCATATTGAGTCCATGAAAGATTGAAATTTTTGTCCCAAGTTAGCGGAAAGGGAGACTTTGTGAGAAATAAAATCAATTTCCGCTAACTTGTGACAAAAAAAATTTAATTCGATGAACTCGCCATGCCCCTCATTGAATACCTTGGGGTGTCTTCTTTCCAAAATGGGGTCACATGTGGGGTATTTATACTGCCCTGGAATTTTAGGGGCCCTAAAGCGTGAGAAGAAGTCTGGGATCCAAATGTCTAAAAATGCCCTCATAAAAGGAATGTGGGCACCTTTGCGCATCTAGGCTGCAAAAAAGTGTCACACATCTGGTATCGCCGTACTCAGGAGAAGTTGGGCAATGTGTTTTGGGGTGTCATTTTACATATACCCATGCTGGGTGAGATAAATATCTTGGTCAAATGCCAACTTTGTCTAAAAAAATGGGAAAAGTTGTCTTTTGCCGAGATATTTCTCTCACCCAGCATGAGTATATGTAAAAAGACACCCCAAAACACATTGCCCAACTTCTCCTGAATACGGCGATACCACATGTGTGACACTTTTTTGCAGCCTAGGTGGGCAAAGGGGCCCACATAACAAAGAGCACCTTTCGGATTTCACAGGTCATTTACCTACTTACCACACATTAGGGCCCCTGGAAAATGCCAGGGCAGTATAACTACCTCACAAGTGACCCCATTTTGGAAAGAAGACACCCCAAGGTATTCCGTGAGGGGCATGGCGAGTTCCTAGAATTTTATATTTTTTGTCACAAGTTAGCGGAAAATGATGATTTATTTTTTATTTATTTTTTTCCTTACAAAGTCTCATATTCCACTAACTTGTGACAAAAAATAAAAACTTCCATGAACTCACTATGCCCATCACGAAATACCTGGGGGTGTCTTCTTTCCAAAATGGGGTCACTTGTGGGGTAGTTATACTGCCCTGGCATTCTAGGGGCACAAATGTGTGGTAAGAAGTTTGAAATCAAAATGTGTAAAAAATGACTGGTGAAATGGTGTATATGTAAAATGACACCCCAAAACACATTCCCCAACTTCTCCTGAGTACGGCGATACCACATGTGTGGCACTTTTTTGCAGCCTAGGTGGGCAAAGGGGCCCACATTCCAAAGAGCACCTTTCGGATTTCACCGGTCATTTTTTACACATTTTGATTTCAAACTACTTACCACACATTTGGGCCCCTAGAATGCCAGGGCAGTATAACTACCCCACAAGTGACCCCATTTTGGAAAGAAGACACCCCAAGGTATTCGCTGATGGGCATAGTGAGTTCATAGAAGTTTTTATTTTTTGTCACAAGTTAGTGGAATATGAGACTTTGCAAGAAAAAAAAATCCCAAAAAAAAATCATCATTTTCCACTAACTTGTGACAAAAAATAAAAAGTTCTATGAACTCACTATGCCCATCAGCGAATACCTTAGGGTGTCTACTTTCCGAAATGGGGTCATTTGTGGGGTGTTTGTACTGTCTGGGCATTGTAGAACCTCAGGAAACATGACAGGTGCTCAGAAAGTCAGAGCTGCTTCAAAAAGCGGAAATTCACATTTTTGTACCATAGTTTGTAAACGCTATAACTTTTACCCAAACCATTTTTTTTTTACCTAAACATTTTTTTTTATCAAAGACATGTAGAACAATAAATTTAGAACAAAATTTATATATGGATGTCGTTTTTTTTGCAAAATTTTACAACTGAAAGTAAAAAATGTCATTTTTTTGCAAAAAAATCGTTAAATTTCGATTAATAACAAAAAAAGTAAAAATGTCAGCAGCAATGAAATAGCACCAAATCAAAGCTCTATTAGTGAGAAGAAAAGGAGGTAAAATTCATTTGGGTGGTAAGTTGCATGACCGAGCAATAAACGGTGAAAGTAGTGTAGGTCAGAAGTGTAAAAAGTGGCCTGGTCTTTCAGGGTGTTTAAGCTATGGGGGCTGAGGTGGTTAATTGTCGCATTGCATGTTTCTGTCTTTTAATGTTGTTCCCTGCCATAGCAATGTGCTTCTGCTGTTTGGTATGTGCTGACTGACCCCCTTTTTTGGTTTTTCTTTGCAGTTTGTACTGGAGGTGTGGCTGCTTCCTCAGTCACGCACTCCTGACCACCCTGTCTGCTCTATAGGCTGATTTTAATTAGTGTTAGTACATAGTCAGGCCTGCGCCCCTTCACTCACTGAAGCCATGGCACCAGGAGTGGGATAGTTTGTGGACTCTCACTGCAGTCCTTGGTAGCCAATTGGCGCCGGTGATGTCGTGGAGTGGGCCTGCTGTGTAGCCTACACTCCCTGAAGTGTATGGTAGCCGTCATGGCACCTAACAGGTAGAATTTAGCGTAGGAACCCGTCTAACAGAGATCGCCTTGACGCTCGGCAGACGGGCTCAAATCATTTTGAACAAAACGATTTGCCAAGTATCTCGCACTTATAGTGTAGCACTTGTTATTATTATGCAATTTTGTACTCTATATTGCAGTTAATTGTCGCATTGCATGTTTCTGTCTTTTAGAAAAACATAGTTTCAGTTAGTGAAACAAAAAATGTGCAACTTTTTGCATTTCTACACTGCTCTCACCAATATCTTAAAAAGTCAGTGGAGCTTAGCGCACAGGGGCAGGGTCACAGCGTCACAACTTATTCACTCCAGAAAACTAGCATAAATTATAACTGAAATATACTCTAGCTCCTTACTGGTAGTGTTGATCACGAATATTCTAATTGCAAATTTTTATCGCAAATATCAGCACTCTGAGAAGTTGTGAAGATGTAGAATATAGTGCTATATCTTCGTAATTGCGAATATTCTAGATTTTTTTCATCAGTACCCTCACTGCTTCTTGCTTGTGGTCCAATGAGAAGGCTGCAATATCTTTGTCTTAGCTTAGCAACATCCCTAGCAACCAATAGGAAAGTTGCCTACCCAGTCATCTGGATCCTTATTCAATTACATTAGATAGATAGTTAGCTCATATATATAATACAGATAGTTAGTGGGAGATAGTCAGTGTAGATTAGATAGTGATATAGTGTAGCTGATAGGTTCCAGTGCAGGGTGTTAGGTAGTGTGATAGGAAATACTGTGCTGTGATAGGGATTAGTGTGCTGTGATAGGATAGTCTTTGAAGGTAAAATATTAGATTTAATGTTACCATTATAAGATTAAATTGTATTGCGATTGTATGTGTGTGGGGTCTGAGCAATCAGATATTGGCCAGCTGAGCAGAGATGTACCTGTATAGTGAAGAGATGGTACGGTATGGGGTGTAAAGCTGGTTTGCCTTCCTGTGGTGCACCCTGGGTAACGCTAAATCAACCAGCAAATACTGGCGGTCAGACAAAGAAAGCTTTTTCTAACCAACAGGACACAAACTGTAATCTATAGACTGTGTGTGTGGTATATAGTGTAGTGATGGCCGAACATCTGCCAGGACGATTCGCGAAGGCGCGTTTGCGGCAGACCCCATTGACTTTAAAAACCTTCAGGTCATATTTGCAGCCACCAAATACTTACTAGAAGTGCACAAATAGTCCCACAACATGGACAGTGACATACCAGAGGGGGATCAATGGCAAAAATTCCCACAAAAAATATGTATTTTAACCAGGGGCCATTTTTATGCGTCTTAAAGGGAAACTCTAAAAAATGTGCCCTGCTGGAGGCTAGAAAAAAATTATTTTAGGCCAGTGGAGTACAGGCCCAAAAAATTAGGCCTTCACCTGACAGAAAAGAACAAGTGATTATTTGGCTGGAGGTCCAATAGGCGGTCACTGGATAACAATTTGACTGTAGGCCAGTACAGGCCTCAAGAATTAGGCATTTACCGGACAGAAAAGAACAAGTGATTATGTGGCTGGAGGTACAATAGGCGGTCACTGGATAACAATTTTACTGTAGGCCAGTACAGGCCTCAAAAATTAGTCATTCACCTGACAGAAAAGAACAAGTGATTAAGTGGCTGGAGGTACATTAGGCAGTCACTGAATAGCAATTTTACTGTAGGCCAGTGGGGTACAGGCCCCAAAAATTAGGCATTCACCTGACAGAAAAGAACAAGTGATTATGTGGCTGAAGGTATATTAAACGGTCACTGGATAAGAATTTTACTGTAGGCCAGTGGAGCACAGGCCCCAAAAATTAGGCATTTAACAGACAGAAAATAACAAGTGATTATGTGGCTGGAGGTACAATAGGCGGTCACTGGATAACAATTTTACTGTAGGCCAGTACAGGCCTCAAAAATTAGTCATTCACCTGACAGAAAAGAACAAGTGATTATGTGGCTGGAGGTACATTAGGCGGTCACTGAATAACAATTTCACTGTAGGCCAGTGGAGAACAGGCCCCAAAAATTAGGCATTCACCTGACAGAAAAGAACAAGTGATTATGTGGCTGGAGGTACATTAGGCGGTCACTGAATAACAATTTTACTGTAGGCCAGTGGAGAACAGGCCCCAAAAATTAGGCATTCACCTGACAGAAAAGAACAAGTGATTATGTGGCTGGAGGTACATTAGGCGGTCACTGAATAACAATTTTACTGTAGGCCAGTACAGGCCTCAAAAATGAGTCATTCACCTGACAGAAAAGAACAAGTGATTATGTGGCTAGAGGTATATTAGACGGTCACTGGATAACAAATTTACTGTAGGCCAGTACAGGCCTCAAACATTTTTCACCTGACAGAAAAGAACAAGTGATTATGTGGCTGAAGATATATTAGACGGTCACTGGATAACAATTTTACTGTAGGCCAGTGGAGTACAGGCCCAAAAATTAGGCATTCACCTGGCAGAAAAGAACAAGTGATTATGTGGCTGTAGGTATATTAGATGGTCACTGGATAACAATTTTACTGTAGGCCAGTGGAGTACATGCCCCACAAATTAGGCATTCACCTGACAGAAAAGAACAAGTGATTATGTGACTGGAGGTACTTTAGGCGGTCACTGAATAACAATTTTACTGTAGGACAGTGGAGTACAGGCCCCAAAAATTAGGCATTCACCGGACAGAAAGGAACAAGTAATTATGTGGCTGAAGGTATATTAGACAGTTACTGGATAACAATTTTACTGTAGGCCAGTGGAGTACAGGCCCCAAAAATTAGGCATTCACCTGACAAAAAAGAACAAGTGATTATGTGACTGGAGGTATTTTAGATGGCCACTGGATAACAATTTTACTGTAGGCCAGTACAGGCCCCAAAAATTAGGCATTCGCCTGACAGAAAAGAACAAGTGATTTTGTGGCTGGAGCTACATCAGGCGGTCACTGGATAACAATTTTAATGTAGGCCACTGGAGTAGAGGCCCCAAAAATTAGGCATTCACCTGAAAGAAATGGCCTTTATGCCGCTATATATACATAAGACAAGGACCATTCTTTGTTCTAGGTAGTGGCGGATATGTGTGTACCCGTCCTGGACCCGAGGGTATTTGGCAACGAATCGCTGCACGACTAAGTTCAGGACGTGTGTCATGCACGGCACGTGTGTCATTTTGCCCTGTTTCAGCACGCTCAACAGATTGGCACCGTCGTCGCACACCACTTTACCAACTGTCAAATTGAGCGGGGTTAGCCACTGATCGGCCTGTGACCGCAGAGCTGAAAGCAGTGCAGGACCGGTGTGGCTCTTGGCTTCCAGGCACAACAG
Source organism: Bufo bufo (assembly GCF_905171765.1). Lineage (NCBI taxonomy): Eukaryota > Metazoa > Chordata > Amphibia > Anura > Bufonidae > Bufo > Bufo bufo. The sequence goes on from NC_053391.1 coordinate 593,416,169, forward strand.
CCGCAGCACAGCATGGCAACGTCTCACCTGACACGCCGAATAGGTTCTGGGGAGCTTGGGCGTGCAGCGGTAGCAGTGGAAAAGGAGGAGTCAGCAGAGGAGGAGACGGAGGATATAGTAGTAGGAGGAGAAGAAGAGGCATGCCTGCATGCAATCCGTGGCGGCAACACCAAATCCACATGGGTGCCACGGGCTACATGCTTGATGGCCATCAGAAGGTTCACCCTGTGGGCAGTAAAAGTTATGTACCTTCCCTGCCCGTGTTTGCTAAACCACGTGTCTGTGGTTAGATGTATCTTGGCACCGACACTGTGTGCCAGAGATATATTTACTTCCTGCTGAACGCGGCCATATAGCTCTGGGATGCCCTTCTGGGAGAAATATTTCCTTACGGGGACCTTCTATTGCGGTGTACCAATGGCCACAAATTTTCTAAAGGCCTCTGAGTCCACCAGTTTATATGGCAGTAATTGGCGGGCTAGCAGTTCCGACAAGCCAGCGGTCAGCCATTGGGCAAGATGATTATCCGGCGTCATCAACTTTTTTGGTCAAACATTTAGGCCACGGAAGCCTGCCTTCTGCCAGATGAACGCGACGACGGCACGGTGGAAGGTGGAGTGGAGGACAAATAGGAGGAGAGAGCAGAAGGAGAAGAGGCAGGACGTGGAGCGCCGGGAGTGTGGCTTTGTGGGTTCTGACGGCGTCGTTCCAACTGGGCTCGGTAATGGGAAGCCAGGTGCCTTCTTAAGGCGGTCGCCCCTAGGTGAGTGTTGGGCTCACCGCGACTTATGCATTGACAGCACAGGCTGCAGATGTCAACACTATTGTCAGCAGCTGACATGTTAAAAAACACCCACACTGCGGAACCATGTGCTGGCATCCTGGGAGTGCAAGATGTGACCGTGCATGGTGGATGGCTCGCTCCAGATACATTTGTAGTCTGCTTTTTGCCTCCTGTGCACTGCGAGTTCTGCCTGCTTCTCCTTCTCCTTCCTATCTTCTGCTCTGTCTCTCCCTCTGAACTCCCCTCCTCTTCCTCTCTTGTGGGCACCCACGTGACGTCCATCGACATGTCATCATCGTCACCTTCACCACCGATGACATTAGATCTTGGAGTAGGCAGCGGGGACCACCCTCCTTGGGCTGATCTGGTACTGTCGTCAGACCGCTGGGTGGCGGCCGTTGCTATCTCCTCTTCCTCATCCGATGCCAAGAATGGCTGTGCATCGTTAAGGTCTGGGAATGGATGGTGAGGCTATGGTGGTGGTGTCTTTTGGAGTGCACACAGCAGAGAGTGAGGAGGGTGCAGATACAGAGGATGAGCAGGGTGCAGAAGCGGAAGGCTGAGTGAGCCACTCAACCAACTCTGTGCGTCCTTTGACGTAATCGCACGCATCTTCTCCAACTTCTCACTTAGGCTCCGGCCTGGTGCACCTGCCCGACCACTACCACCCCTGCGGAATGGTCTGCCTCTTACTCTGCCTGTCATTTTCAAAATGACCCTGTGCCAAAGTCCCTAGAGAAGAGCAGTATTTGTGAAAGCAGGAATATTGCAGGCCTCATTCAGTATTTGGTGGAAACAGGTATATCAGTCCTCTAAATCAGTATTTTGTGGAAGCAGGTGTATTGCAGGCCTCAATCAATATTTGGTGGAAGCAGGTATATGGCACCCCTCAATCTGCATTTTGTGGAAGCAGGTATATCGCACCCCTCAATCAGTATTTTGTTGAAGCAAGTATATAGAACCCCTTAATCAATATTTGGTGGAATCAGGTATATCGCACCCCTCAATCAGTATTTTGTGGAAGCATGAAAAATCAAACCCCTTAATCAGTATTTTGTGGAAGCAGGTATATCGCACCCCTTAATCAGTATTTTGTGGAAGCAGGTATCTTGCAGGCCTCAATCAGTATTCGGTTGAAGCAGGTACAGTACAGACCAAAAGTTTGGACACACCTTCTCATTCAAAGAGTTTTCTTTATTTTCATGACTATGAAAATTGTAGATTCACACTGAAGGCATCAAAACTATGAATTAACACATGTGGAATTATATACATAACAAACAAGTGTGAAACAACTGAAAATATGTCATATTCTAGGTTCTTCAAAGTAGCCACCTTTTGCTTTGATTACTGCTTTGCACACTCTTGGCATTCTCTTGATGATCTTCAAGAGGTAGTCCCCTGAAATGGTTTTCACTTCACAGGTGTGCCCTGTCAGGTTTAATAAGTGGGATTTCTTGCCTTATAAATGGGGTTGGGACCATCAGTTGCGTTGAGGAGAAGTCAGGTGGATACACAGCTGATAGTCCTACTGAATAGACTGTTAGAATTGGTATTATGGCAAGAAAAAAGCAGCTAAGTAAAGAAAAACCAGTGGCCATCATTACTTTAAGAAATGAAGGTCAGTCAGTCAGCCAAAAAATTGGGAAAACTTTGAAAGTAAGGGCTATTTGACCATGAAGGAGAGTGATGGGGTGCTGCGCCAGATGACCTGGCCTCCACAGTCACCGGACCTGAACCCAATCGAGATGGTTTGGGGTGAGCTGGACCGCAGAATGAAGGCAAAAGGGCCAACAAGTGCTAAGCATCTCTGGGAACTCCTTCAAGACTGTTGGAAGACAATTTCAGGTGACTACCTCTTGAAGCTCATCAAGAGAATGCCAAGAGTGTGCAAAGCAGTAATCAAGGCAAAAGGTGGCTACTTTGAAGAACCTAGAATATGACATATTTTCAGTTGTTTCACACTTGTTTGTTATGTATATAATTCCACATGTGTTAATTCATAGTTTTGATGCCTTCATAGTCATGAAATTAAAGAAAACTCTTTGAATGAGAAGGTGTGTCCAAACTTTTGGTCTGTACTGTATGTAGAACCCCTCAATCAGTATTTTGTGGAAGCAGGTATATAGAACCCCTTAATCAATATTTGGTGGAAGCAGGTATATCGCACCCCTCAATCAGTATTTTGTGGAAGCAGATATATCAAACCCCTTAGGCTAAATGCACACGATCAGGATTGCGTGCAGATTTTCCACGTGGATTTGCGTGCGGAAAATCCGCACCATAGGTCATGTACATTGTATTCTATAAGAATTTGAAATTCTCAATGCACACAATGCAGATTTTTTCCATGCGGATTTTAAAATCCGCAGCATGTCAATTTATTTTATTTTTCCTGACCGAATTTCATGCGGATTTTCTCCATTCACTTCAATGTGGATAGTAAAATCTGCACGATACACGCACACAATGCGGATTTTGATGCGGATCCGCATAAAAATCTGCGTGTAAGGAACAGGAAGCGGAAATGATGTCATAAGGGGAGGAGAAACTACCACCATTTTGTCTCATCATAAAGGCAGCAACAGCAGTGGCTGTGAAATTTGTATAAGCAAAATGGAGATGCCGCATTGGTACCAACGCATGAGCCTCAATGTTTCCAGGCTAATTGTACAGTTCAGTGTAATATGAGTGTGTGCATGTTTGTGTGCATGGATGTTTGCATGCTCTTTGCATGTTTTTGAGTATGTATGTATGATGGCTTACATGTTAAGGTATAGGTATGTTGGCATGTTTGTCTGTACTTTGCATGTTGTGGTGTGTTTGCATGTTTGTGTGCACGGATGTTTGCATGCTCTTTGCATGTGTGTTTGCCTGTTATGGTGTGTGTAAATTTTTGTTTTTTAATTTTTGTTTACCATTATTATTTTTTTATGGCCAGGTGGAGTCTCAACCTGTTTTATGGGAGTTAGGGGGTTATTGTGATAGGCACCTAACCAAAGATGCTTGGACCCATGTTTTCAAAAATCTGTACTCTCGGTGGGATTCCGTGACAATCAATGAACAAGTCATCTGTAAGTACTATTCTATTTTCCACTTAAAATGTTATTCTATTTTAAAAGTGTAAAAAAAAAAAAAATTCTCTGCACTTTAGTTAAGGATGTGAAAAATCGTTGGCGGACTGTCAGAGACCGTTTTAAGAAATTTCTTAACAAGCATGAGCAGAGTGGTTCTTCACCTAGCAATAATAAGTGCCCATACTATGACGAATTGCAGTTTCTGCTTACTAGTCGTGAACTTAGAGTATAAGTAGGATCTGTTTTTTTAACATGTTTGCACTGGCTAAAAATGAGCCCCTGGAGGAATCCTAATGTTTGAACCTTATTATAATATATACTCACCTAAAGAATTATTAGGAACACCTGTTCTATTTCTCATTAATGCAATTATCTAGTCAACCAATCACATGGCAGTTGCTTCAATGCATTTAGGGGTGTGGTCCTGGTCAAGACAATCTTCTGAACTCCAAACTGAATGTCAGAATGGGAAAGAAAGGTGATTTAAGCAATTTTGAGCGTGGCATGGTTGTTGGTGCCAGACGGGCCGGTCTGAGTATTTCACTATCTGCTCAGTTACTGGGATTTTCACGCACAACCATTTCTAGGGTTTACAAAGAATGGTGTGAAAAGGGAAAAACATCCAGTATGCGGCAGTCCTGTGGGCAAAAATGCTTTGTTGATGCTAGAGGTCAGAGGAGAATGGTCCGACTGATTCAAGCTGATAGAAGAGCAACGTTGACTGAAATAACCACTCGTTACAACCGAGGTATGCAGCAAAGCATTTGTGAAGCCACAACACTCACAACCTTGAGGCGGATGGGCTACAACAGCAGAAGACCCCACCGGGTACCACTCATCTCCACTACAAATAGGAAAAAGAGGCTACAATTTGCACGAGCTCACCAAAATTGGACTGTTGAAGACTGAAAAAATGTCCGAATTTGGCGTAAACAGAATGAGAACATGTATCCATCATGCCTTGTTACCACTGTGCAGGCTGGTGGTGGTGGCGTAATGGTGTGGGGGATGTTTTCTGGGCACACTTTAGGCCCCTTAGTGCCAATTGGGCATCGTTTAAATGCCATGGGCTACCTGAGCATTGTTTCTGACCATGTACATCCCTTCATGACCACCAGGTACCCATCCTCTGATGGCTACTTCCAGCAGGATAATGCACCATGTCACAAAGTTTGAATCATTTCAAATTGGTTTATTGAACATAACAATGAGTTCACTGTACTAAAATGACCCCCACAGTCACCAGATCTCAACCCAATAGAGCATATTTGGGATATGGTGGAACGGGAGCTTCGTGCCCTGGATGTGCATCCCTCAAATCTCCATCAACTGCAAGATGCTATCCTATCAATATGGGCCAACATTTCTAAAGAATGCTATCAGCACCTTGTTGAATCAATGCCACGTAGAATTAAGGCAGTTTTGAAGGCAAAAGGGGGTCCAACACCGTATTAGTATGGTGTTCCTAATAATTCTTTATGTGAGTGTAGGTCTGTAGGAAGCATTCTGCTTGCTAGGCAAACGTCGTAAGAGGAATGTGAAGGGACACCTAGGATTCTTCTAACTGTCTACTTGAAATTTGTGAAGACCAGGCCGGTTCTTTAACATCTCAATCTTCAACACAGGCTGCTTCACAATCTCAGGAAAGCAATACATCAACCACTCCGGTGGCTTCCCGTCGGGGAAACTGCAGAGGCTCATCGGTTGAGATTGAGGTTTAAACAATGATACAGAGGGTGGAGAAGGAGGATGAATTTGACCAATGGAAAGCTCTCCAGAATGGCATCTTTTGTGGCAGTCATGTATCCCCTCTTAGATGCCTATGAGAACCCATCTCCATTAGCCAATGTGTCTGCAATTGTACCTGCTATTCAACATTATTTTCGTCCTCCTCTACCTACTGAATACTCTTCTGTCCGTCATTCGAATCCTTCTCCTCCACTTAACCCACCCAGTCATCCATATGGTATAACTCAACATGCTCATGCGCATTCTGCTACTTATCAGCCTGCCAATACTTACTATTCCCCATCTTTCATGTCATCCCTCCAAATGACTCCCCCTCCATCTAGCTCTAGTCAGTCAACATTTGTCAATTCTACTCCCTCAACCGGAAGTTCTAGCAGGTCTGAGTATACCTCAGCTCCTCGTCTACATAATTTTGAATAAAGTATTTTGGGGGCTTGTTTGATATTGAAATTTGCACAAATATTTGTATTGAAACTTTAATGTGGTAAATTTGCTTTCTAACTTTACTATGTGAAGTGAAAATTAATATTTAACATTTTTTATAAGGTTTCAGAAAATGTATAAAAAAAATTGTACTGTGTTTCTAGACAATATTTTTTTTTTTTCACATGTTATTGCAGCAATACTTTGACTGCTTTTGTATTGGAAAGTAAAGTTTTTTGGAAAAGTCCAAAAATGTGTCTTTAATTTAATTGTTCAAAAATCATTGATGTAAACAATATTATAGCCTTCCTAGCAGAGTACCAGAGGGCCTCTCTCAAGGCAGCTAATGCACATGCTGCCTTGAGAGAGGCTCTCAGGGAGTATGATGAACCTTGCTACCTAGATTACTGGTTGCTTTTGCATTTGAAAATAACCACAGACACAGAATATTCAATTTTAAATTAGTTTACTTGGATATAAACAATTAACAAGGGAATACTTTATAAAAAATAAAAAATAAAATGTCACTTCAAGAAAAAAGAAGTCTTCTGGAGTCCACGCAAGTGTCAAGAGCCTCAAGACTGAGAAGTCGAAATCTGCTGGACAGCCTGCACACCACCGACACAGGAGTATTACCAGGGCAAGGCATCTTCAGGAGTCAAGAAGTAGTCAGCAAAGGTATCTTGTACACGGACACCCGAATTGGTTGGATGTCCTGGGCCCCAGTTGACTGCTGTGGTAATAACTGGTAGCTGTGACTCCATGTCTATGTCTTGACTATATTCTCGAGCATAGTTGTGGAGTACACAGCATGCCTTAATCACAGAATCAATTATGGCTGGGTCTAATTGAATGGTAGTGGTAAAGACCCTCCACTGACTTATCATGATTCCGAAGGCGCATTCCACGAGTCTTCGTGCCCAACTCAGCCGAAAATTAAAAATCCTCTTCTGGGCATTAAGTCCTCTTCGTGGGTATGGGCGCAGCAGGTTTGGCATTAGAGGAAAAGCCTCATCTGATACCATCACAAAGGGGATGCATGGTTCCCAGAATTGGTTCAGGGGCTGGGACCGAAACACATTCTCGAAGAATTTGCAGTCCAATCTGTGAAGTCCGCAGCACCAGAGAGTCCCCAGTGTTGCCGTAGGTGCCAACATCAATGGCAACAAATTTGTAGTGTGCATCAGCCACCGCCATCAACACCACACAAAAATACTTCTTGTAATTAAAGAAGCGTGATCCTGAGTGTGGTGGCTGCTGCACACGTACGTGTTTACCATCAACTGCGCCTATGCAGTTGGGGAAGTTGGCAACAGTTTGAAAGCCTGCTGAGACCTGACGCCATGTCTCTTCGGTAGGTGGAGGCATCACTATGGGCTGCAATTTCTGCCAGATTGCACTGCATGTGTACCTCACAATTTTGGAGATGGTTGAGTGGCCAACCCGAAATTGGAGATGCAGGGATGCAAAGCTCTCACCTGTGGCCAAATATCTGAAAGATAAAAGAAAAAACTAAATTAGTTTATTTACAGCATACACTTTGGTAAGCTTTGGTGCCAATAGATGCTAATAATCCATCCAAAGGAAGAGACCACCGACACAGGGCATAGAACAAACATTTATAAAAATCCAGAGGATGGTTCATCAGCATCACAATTGGCACAGAATCACTCATTTGTGATTGGAGGTCACAGTGCTATTTAATTAAACCACGGTCCTTGAACCACCAGGACTGGCATCCTGATGAGTGCAGAAGTGCACAGCGTCATTGGTTGCTCGGACGCCGTGCACTTCATGCTGCTGCCGCTGTACAATTATACACTCGTATAGATCATACAAGTGTATTACGTACAGCGGTGGTTGCCATGACGTCGTGCACTCCTGCACTCAGCAGGACGGCAGGACGGGTTTTCAAGGACCGTGGTCCACGTATGTGTGAATGAGGCCTTACACAAGTGCCCCACGACTTGCTTGTTTGCCAAAAGCTTTACTTACCGCAAGGTGATGAGCAGCCTTTCCTCTGCAGAGATTGCCTTCCTCATAACAGTATTTGAAACGTCAATTCAGGTCTCACAATGGACAACAAGCGATCAAATCCGTCAATTGGTAAACGACAAAAAGAGATAAATTTCTCAGGGTATCTAAAAAAGATTTCCAAAACAAAAAAAAAGGAGTATATCATTACTATCATATCATTCAGGCCATGTATTACTTTTGCCTCCGTGAAGAATGTACAGAGTTCTTGCAAAGAGATTTGATTATTGAGATGATAATATACATACCTTCGTAAATCTCTATACAGTACACAGAAGTGTCCTTTCTCTTAATGCTGAATAAGGAGCGGATGGACCCACATTCTTCGCCTCTGTCTGGCTTGATGCTGATGAAAGTTGAAGAAATTAATGACCACATTAATTTATCAAATACAGTTGTGTTCAAAATAATAGCAGTCAGACATCACTAACCTGATCAATCACTGTTTTTGGTACTGTTTTTGGTAGAAATGATATTTCTACATGGCAAATAAATTACTAGCAGGTGTAGTAGAGTAATAGAAATCCAACAGACCCAACAGTCATGACATGCATGCTGCTGATTCTGTGTAATTGAATCACTTATTGAAAGGGGCATGTTCAAAATAATCGCAGTGTGGAGTTCAATGAGTGAGGTCATTCATTCTTTGAAAAACAGGTGGCAATTATTGCCCTTATTTAAGGAAGGAAGGCAGCAAATGTTGGACATGCTGGTTACAATGCATTTCTCTCTAAAATTCTGAGGAAAATGGGTCGTTCCAGACATTGTTCAGAAGAACAGCGTACCTTGATTAAAAAGTTGATTGGAGAGGGGAAAACATATAAATAAGTGCAGAAAATTATAGCCTGCTCAGCTAAAATGATCGCAAATGCTTTAAAATGGCAACCAAAACCTAAAAGACGTGGAAGAAAGTGAAAAACTACCATTCGAATGGATAGAAAAATAGCCAAAATGGCAAGGACTCAGCCAACAATCAGCTCCAGGAACATCAAAGAAGGTATAAAGTTACCTGTGAGTACTGTTACAATTAGAAGACGCCTATGTGAAGCCAAGCTATCTGCAATAATCTCCTGCAAAGTCCCACTGTTGAAAAAAAGACGTGCTGAAGAGGTTACAATTTGCCAAAGGACACATTGACTGGCCTAAAGAGAAATGGTGCAACATTTTGTGGACTGATGAAAGTAAGATTGTTCTTTTTGGGTCTAGTGGCCGGAGACAGTTTGTCAGATGACTCCCAATCACTGAATTCAAGCCACAGTACACTATGAAGACAGTGAAGCATGGTGGCGCAAGCATCATGATATGGGGATGTTTCTCATACTACGGTGTTGGGCCTATTTTTATAGCATACCAGGGATCATGGATCAGTTTGAATACATCAGAATATTTGAAGAGGTCATGCTGTCTTATGCTGAAGAGGAAATGTCCTTGAAATGGGTGTTCCAACAAGACAACGACCCCAAACACACCAGTAAACGTGCAACATCTTGGTTCCAGACCAACAAGATTGACGTTATGGAGTGACCAACCTAATCCCCGGATCTTGATCTAATAGAAATCTTGTGGGGTGACATAATAAATGCAGTTTCTGAAACAAAACCAAGAAAAAGAGAAGAACAGTGGAATGTAGTCCAATCATCCTGGGCTGGAATTTTTCAGTTTATATAGTGAATGTTTGAGTTTGTAAAAAAGAATACAAACACTGCTATTTTTTTGAATAGTCTAATCACTTTTATTCCATTTTTTTTAGTGGAACAACACAAATTTGATATATTTTTCTTCATGTTTTGATTTGGAATAGAATGTGTAGTGTTCCCAATGCATTTGTGTGTATGTAAATAAAAGCTATTAGAAGGATTTTGAGCTTTATTCACTTTTTTAAACATACTGCTATTATTTTGAACACAACTGTACATACAGTGGGTATAAAAAGTCTACACACCCCTGTTAAAATGTCAGGTTTCGGTGATGTAAAAAAATGAGACAAAGATAAATAATTTCAGAACTTTTTCCACCTTTAATGTGACCTATAAACTGTACAACTCAATTGAAAAACAAACTGAAAACTTTTAGGTAAAGGGAAGAAAAAATATAAAAATAAAATAATATGGTTGCATAAGTGTGCACACCCTTAAACTAATACTTTATTGAAGCACCTTTTGATTTTATAACAGCACTTAGTATTTTTGGGTATGAGTCTATCAGCATGGCACATTTTGACATGGCAAGATTTGCCCACTCTTCTTTGCAAAAACATTCCAAATCTGTCGGCATCCCCTGTGCACAGCCCTCTTCAGATCACCCCACAGATTTTCAATCGGATTCAGGTCTGGGCTCCGGCTGGGCCATTCCAAAACTTTAATCTTCTTCTGGTGAAGCCATTCCTTTGTTGATTTGGATGTCAGCTTTGGGTCGTTGTCATGCTGAAAGATGAAGTTCCTCTTCATGTTCAGCTTTCTAGCAGAAGCCTGAAGGTTCTGTGCCTATATTGACTGGTATTTGGAACTGTTCATAATTCCCTCTAGCTTAACTAAGGCATCAGTTCCAGCTGAAGAAAAACAGCCCCAAAGCATGATGCTGCCACCACCATGCTTCACTGTGGGTATGGTGTTCTTTTGGTGATGTGCAGTGTTGTTTTTGCGCCAAAGATATCTTTTGGAATTATGGCCAAAAAGTTCAACCTTGGTTTCATCAGACCATAACACCTTTTCCCACATGCTTTTGGGAGACTTCAGATGTGTTTTTGCAAAATGTAGTCTGGCTTGGATGTTTTTCTTCGTAAGAAAAGGCTTTCGTCTTGCCACTCTACCCCATAGCCCAGACATATGAAGAATATGGGAGATTGTTGTCACATGTACCACACAGCCAGTACTTGCCAGATATTCCTACAGCTCCTTTAATGTTGCTGTAGGCCTCTTGGTCGCCTCCCAGACCAATTTTCTTACCGTCTTTTCATCAATTTTGGAGGGACGTCCAGTTCTTGGTAATGTCACTGTTGTGCCCTATTTTCTCCACTTGATGATGACTGTCTTCACTGTGTTCCATGGTATATCTAATGCCTTGGAAATTCTTTTGTACCCTTCTCCTGACTGATACAAGTTAACAATGAGATCCCTCTGATGCTTTGGAAGCTCTCTGTGGACCATGGCTTTTGCTGTGGGATGCGACTAAGAAAATTTCAGGAAAGACCAACTAGAGCAGCTGAACTTTATTTGGGGTTAATCAGAGGCACTTTAAATGACGGCAGGTGTATGCTAACACCTTTTTAACATGATTTTGAATGTGATTGCTTATTTCTAAACACAATTACATCCCCGGTTATAAGAGGGTGTGCACACTTATGCAACCACATTATTATTATTATTATTTATTTTTTCTTCCCTCCACCGAAATGATTTTAGTTCTGAAATGATTTATCTTTGTCTCATTTTATCTTTTATCTTTGTCTCATCGTTTCACCGCGAAACGACCGCCGGGCGAACCGCAAGGCCATCTCTGCCAATTTGCGCAATCGCGAATATGTAATGTAAAATTACGTACAGTGATCAGGAGTTCTTCCTCACATTCACCATTCAAGTTGCTGCCAACCATTTTCTCCACTCTCAGGAAACTTCTAGCAGCTTGAAAAGGTTAGCAACGCCTGTATTGCGCACGCAATACGCGCATATTGCATTGCCGATTTTCGCAATCAAGAAAATAATGACTGGAGATCACGAATTCTAGAATTTTCTAATTTATTATGAATATTAGTCTAAAAATCTGCAAAATATTGCGAAAATGAATATTGTCTATGCTGCTCATCACTACTTACCCAGTTATAAGAGGGTGTGCACACTTAGGCAACCACATTTCACTCTGGCAATGTGACAATGTGCTTTTCGATGGTACTCAGACTCTTGTGTGGAAGAAAAAAAAGACAAAAAATCCGCACCAGTGGCGGATCCAGGGGGGGGGCAACGGGGCAATTCCCCCCCCCCCCCCCGAGCTGGCGGCTGCGGGGCACAGGGAAATGAACGCACTCATCTCCATAGACATCTGTATCGCTGTCCTCAGGACAGCGATACAGATGACTGTGCTGAGGCAGGGGAGGGAGAGGCGTGTCCCTTTCCCTTCCTCTGATAGGCTGCAGGCACTAGGCCGGCAGCCTATCAGAGGCCGGCGCAGGCAGTGCGATGACGTCATCGCGCCGCCTGAGCCGTACAGCGCGGGACACAGGCAGGAAGAGGCCTGCATCGCATCGCTGACATGGAGGTAAGTATGTGTTTTTTTTGTTTTTTTTTTTATATATACAATACTTTTACTGGCACGGGGGGGGGGGGGGCTGTTATTGCTGGCATGGGGGGGGGGCTGTTATTGCTGGCACAGGGGGGGCTGTTATTGCTGGCACAGAGGGGGGCTGTTATTGCTGACACAGGGGGGCTGTTATTGCTGGCACAGGGGGGGGCTGTTATTGCTGGCACAGGGGGGGGGCTGTTATTACTGGCACAGGGGAAGGGGGGCTGTTATTACTGGCACAGGGGGGGGCTGTTTTTACTGGCACGGGGGGGCTGTTATTACTGGCATGGGGGGGCTGTTATTGCTGGCACATGGGGGGTTGTTATTGCTGGCACATGGGGGGCTGTTATTACTGGCACATGGGGGGCTGTTATTACTGGCACATGGGGGGCTGTTATTACTGGCACATGGGGGGCTGTTATTACTGGCACATGGAGGGCTGTTATTACTGGCACATGGGGGGCTGTTTTTACTGGCACATGGGGGGCTGTTATTGCTGGCACATGGGGGCTGTTATTGCTGGCACATGGGGGCTGTTATTACTGGCACGGGGGGGGCTGTTATTGCTGGCACATGGGTGGCTGTTATTAATACTGGCACATGGGGTGCTGTTATTAATACTTGCACATGGGGGGCTGTTATTAATACTGGCACATGGGGTGCTGTTATTAATACTGGCACATGGGGGGCTGTTATTAATACTGGCACATGGGGGGCTGTTATTAATACTGGCACATGGGGGCTGTTATTAATACTGGCACATGGGGGGCTGTTATTAATACTGGCACATGGGGGCTGTTATTAATACTGGCACATGGGGGGCTGTTATTAATACTGGCACATGGGGTGCTGTTATTAATACTTGCACATGGGGGGCTGTTATTAATACTGGCACATGGGGTGCTGTTATTAATACTGGCACATGGGGGGCTGTTATTAATACTGGCACATGGGGGCTGTTATTAATACTTGCACATGGGGGCTGTTATTAATACTGGCACATGGGGTGCTGTTATTAATACTGGCACATGGGGGGCTGTTATTAATACTGGCACATGGGGGGCTGTTATTAATACTGGCACATGGGGGTCTGTTATTAATACTGGCACATGGGGGGCTGTTATTAATACTGGCACATGGGGTGCTGTTATTAATACTGGCACATGAGGGGCTGTTATTAATACTGGCACATGGGGGGGCTGTTATTAATAGTGGCACATGGGGGGGGCTGTTATTAATACTGGCACATGGGGGGGCTGTTAATACTGGCACATGATTGGGGGCACTATAGGGGCATCTACTGAGGCCACAAAGAAGGGGTATTTTATATGGGGCGCTCTGTACAGTACAATTTTCTACTGGAACACATTGTGGTGGGTACTATGGGGAAGGGGGGAGAGGAGTACTATGGGGTCATCTACGGGGGGCACTAAGAAGGGGTATTTTATACTTGCAAATTATGGGGGACACTGAGGGCATCTACTGGAGCATTTTATACTGGTACATTATGGGGGGCACTAGGAGGACGGAGGGTGTGGAGCACTATGGGGGCATTTACTGGGGGCACTATATAGGGGTATTTTATATTGGCACATTATGGGGGCACTATGGGGACATTAGCTCACCTGGGCGCATTACAAGGGGGTATTTTTTGCACTGTCACATTATAAGGAGAATTATTTCTACTGGGGGGGCATTATGGTGGGCTTTATTACTCCCCCATGGTATGACCCCCTAGTAGCAGCACCAGCTTCTCCCTGCTCTGCTATCCCTCTGCCCCTTCTCCAAATCCTTATTATGAAATCTTTCTCATTAGGATAAAACACATCAGCTCCACCGAGCCCCCCAGCTAAAGTGTTGAAGTGGTGTCCGAGATCCCCAAGGGCCAAGTCAAGTAATTGTACGTTTTCATGTGAAATATGTTTGTTATACACATATAGCATACACTGTGTAAAAAGAACACGGATTCCAGCTCTTCACAATAAAATGGCTTCTTTATTCCACTTCCTTAAAATCAGACATCAAAAGTAGGACAGTATGCTGTGACACGTTTCGTGCTGTTACATCTTAGCCCTTCATCAAGACAAACTAACAAACTTAAAATCTCCTTTTTATACACAGTCAGGATAAACCCCTCCCATCTGATTGGTCAATTATCATCCCCTGGAGCAATACCAGGTGTCCATGAACTGCTGATCGTAGGGAAAATAACTCCAATCAGGTGGGACATGATCCTTAACCCAAGAAAACCAAGAAAACCACATCATTTATATTGTAAGGTTAAATCATGCTTCCTATTTAATCCTTTAGGTATACATGTTCCAAGATTGAACATCCAATATGTTTCTCGACTATATAGTTATTGTCTACGATCACCTCCTCTGACCGGAGTGGTGACTCTTTCTACACCCTGTACATTAAACGCAGAAGTATCGCCTTTATGTACTATCGCAAAGTGTGATGTGGCTGCTGAAACATTGCGAGATGAAATATGTGGGATGTCACTCAGGTGTTTTCGAATTCTTACTTTGAGCTGATTAATCGTGCATCCAACATATTGCAACGCGCAGGCTCTACATGTTATGACATAAACAACATATTCCGTATTGCAATTAATATATTGCTGCAATTTATGTATGCTACCATTTGATGTGGATGTAATATCTTTGCTAACTGACATGGGCATGCAACATATACATTTTTTACTTCCACATTTAAAATTTCCCTTGGTAGTTAGCCACACTGGTTCACACTTTGCGTTTTCCATAAATAGACTAGGATTAACTTTTTGCCCTATGGTCGGTGCTTTTTTCGCAATGCACCTAATGCCTGCCTCTGCAATGTCCCCCCAGCCTTCATCAAAGCCTATCACTGGAAAATGTTCGTATGGGTTACTGCGGATATTAACTCTGTACACCAATATCCCCCACCACTTGGCGATTGTAGCCTTGAAATGGTTTTTAGATGTATTCAGCAACTACACCTTGGAACTTCGAGATTATATCTGTATATGTACCGATTCTTTACTTAAACACAATTTTTTTTATGTTTAATGGTTCATATTATTTACAGATATCCGGAGTTTCAATGGGTGCCAAATTTTCGCCTTCGGTGGCAAATGTGTTTATGGCATGGTGGGAAAGTAGTTTTTTGTTTTCAGATAATAACCTGTACCTAACGTCCTTGAAATGGTATGGGCGTTTTATTGACGACATGTTGTGGGTATGGCAGGGTGATGTAAAAGATTTGACGTTATTTGTGGAAATTTTGAATAGTTGTATTCCCTCGATCAAACTCACTATGATCAGCGATTATGTCTCGATTGTCTTTCTGAATCTTTTACTATTGGGTGATCGAGAGAACCAGAAAGTTTGCACCTGTACACATTGCAAAGAAACTGCAGGGAATACTCTATTGCATGCATCATCCTGCCATCCCCCCCATGTAGCCAAGAACATCCCCAAAGGGGAGATGTTGAGGGCACGTCGAAACTGCTCATCCTTGAGTTTATTTGCGAGGGAAGCATCTGACATCTCTGCAAGGTTGCAGATCAGGGGATATTCGAGAGAGAATATTCGTAAGGCAATGGAATATGCAACATCGGTAGATAGAGATTCACTTATATTCGCTCGAATAAAAAATGCGAACAAAAAGAAGAAAAAAACTAAAAGAAATAGAAATATTCGAGCTCGCCCTCGGAATTCGAGCGATCCTGTGACTTTTGTCACAAACTATAGTGCCGAATATCCCCTTGTATTCAACATCCTACGCAAACATTTTCCAGTGATAGGCTTTGATGAAGGCTGGGGGGACATTGCAGAGGCAGGCACTAGGTGCATTGCGAAAAAAGCACCAACCATAGGGAAAAAAGTTAGTCCTAGCCTATTTATAGAAAACACAAAGTGTGAACCAGTGTGGCTAACTATCAAGGGAAATTTTCAATGTGGAAGTAAAAAATTTATATGTTGCATGCACATGTCAGTTAGCAAAGATATTACATCCACATCAAATGGTAGCATACATAAATTGCAGCAATATATTAATTGCAATACAGAATATGTTGTTTATGTCATCACATGTAGAGCTGTAATCAGCTTAAAGTAAGAATTGGAAAACACCTGAGTGACATCCCACATATTTCATCGCGCAATGTTTCAGCAGCCACATCACACTTTGCGATAGTACATAAAGGCGATACTTCTGCGTTTTATGTACAGGGTGTAGAAAGAGTCACCACTCCGGTCAGAGGAGGTGATCGTAGACAAAAACTATATAGTCGAGAAACATATTGGATGTTCAATCTTGGAACATGTATACCTAAAGGATTAAATTGGAAGCATGATTTAACCTTACAATATAAATGATGTGGTTTTCTTGGTTTTCTTGGGTTAAGGATCATGTCCCACCTGATTGGAGTTATTTTCCCTACGATCAGCAGTTCATGGACACCTGGTATTGCTCCAGGGGATGATAATTGACCAATCAGATGGGAGGGGTTTATCCTGACTGTGTATAAAAAGGAGATTTTAAGTTTGTTAATTTGTCTTGATGAAGGGCTAAGATGTAACAGCCCGAAACGCATCACAGCATACTGTCCTACTTTTGATGTCTGATTTTAAGGAAGTGGAATAAAGAAGCCATTTTATTGTGAAGAGCTGGAATCCGTGTTCTTTTTACAATTTGCTCCAGACTGTGTCCAGGTCTGATTATCCGTGCTCCACTAGGAAGTGGGAGATGAGAGCTGCAGTGATTTCCTTGTTTATCTACTCTCGAGCATACACTGTGTAGTCTGTTCTACAAGCACCATTGTTTTGTGGCAGCGGACAGAAAATAATCTGAAAGTGCCCCTCCCGAGACCAGGCTCTGAATCCGCCACTGATCCGTACCAATTGATGGTGATTGACCGCACAAATTTGCCTACGAACACCTGCGGATTTGAGTGCGGATTCTCCGCACATGAATCCTGAACGTGTGCATGTACCCTTAATCAGTATTTTGTGGAAGCAGGTATATTGCACCCCTCAATCAGTTTTTTGTGGAAGCAGGTATCTCGCAGGCCTCAATCAGTATTTGGTGCAAGCAGGTATATAGAACCCCTTAATCAGTATTTTGTGGAAGCAGGTATATCGCACCCCTTAATCAGTATTTGGTGGAAGCAGGTATATCAAACCCCTTAATCAGTATTTGGTGGGAGCAGGTATATCAAACCCCTTAATCAGTATTTTGTAAAAGCAGGTATATAGAACCCCTTAATCAATATTTGGTGGAAGCAGGTATATTGTACCCCTCAATCAGTATTTGGTGGAAGCAGGTATATCAAACCCCTAATCAGTATTTGGTGGAAGGAGGTATACCAAACCCCTTAATCAGTATTTTTTGGAAGCAGGTATATCGCACCCCTCAATCTATTTTGTGGAAGCAGGTATATAAAAACCCCTTAATCAGTATTTTGTGGAAGCAGGTATATCGCACCCCTCAATCTGTATTTTGTGGAAGCAGGTATATATAACCCCTTAATAAGTATTTTGTGGAAGCAGGTATATCACAGGCCTCAATCAATATTTGGTGGAATCAGGTATATCAATCCCCTTAATCAGTATTTTGTGGAAGCAGGTATATAAAAACCCTATAATCAGTATTTTGTGGAAGCACGTATATCGCACCCCTCAATCTGTATTTTGTGAAAGCAGGTATATAGAACCACTTAATCAGTATTTTGTGGAAGCAGGTATATAAAAACCCCTTAATCAGTATTTTGTGAAAACAGGTATATTGCACCCCTCAATCAGTATTTTGTGGAAGCAGTTATATCGCAGGCCTCAATCAATATTTGGTGGAAGCAGGTATATCGCACCCCTCAATCAGTATTTTGTGGAAGCAGGTATATTAAACTGCACACAACTGCTGCACAATACAAATGCACTATAATATACTTTCTATGTTAGATAGTATATTATAAGTATATCACACCCCTCAATATATCACATCTATCGATAGCACACCTATACCAGTCCTTAAAAGGACTTTTGTGGCCCTATTAGCTAGCGCTTGGTGTCCCTAACAGTCTGTCCTTGCTCCACAAAGCAACCTCTCCCTACACTGGCAAAACACAGAATGTAAAATGGCTGCCAGATTGGGTTCTGTTATAGGGTGGGGGTGTGTCCATATGCTAAAACGTCTCAATTGGCTGTCCTGTCCCACCTGACGTGTGTGTCATGGGTCAAAGTTGGACGCAATTCAAAAGAATATGGCACCGGCGGACATCGCCATATGTTCGCATGTTCAGCGAATCGCGAACGCGCAAAGTTCACCGCGAAACGACCGCCGGGCGAACCGCAAGGCCATCTCTAATATAGTGTGTGGCAGGAAAATGGATGTACAATGTGCATGTGAGAGATATTTCTCTGCTGTCCGGACATAGTGCTGTGATGTCACAACAATACTTAGTGCACCAATCAGTAATATCTACTCAGACCTGATAAAATGTGAAGTTGCATGTATTGCGCCAAAAAATATGCGCATCATTAGTGCCAATTTGCACAATCGCGAATATGTAATGTAAAATTACGTACAGTGATCAGGAGTTCTTCCTCACATTTACCATTCAAGTTGCTGCCAACCATTTTCTCCAGTCTCAGGAAACTTCTAGCAGCTTGAAAAGTTTAGCAACGCCTGTATTGCGCACGCAATACGCGCATATTGCATTGCCGATTTTCGCAATCAAGAAAATAAAAACTGGAGATCACGAATTCTAGAATTTACAAATTTATTATGAATATTAGGCCAAAAACCTGCGAAATATCGCGAAAATGAATATTGTCTATGCTGCTCATCACTACTTACTGGTGTGCATTTCAGCTTCTGGCGCATGGACATCACAGATGCAACAAATGTATTAAAATTCTCTGCACCTCCTAATAAATTGGCTGGATTTTTCTCTGGCTGCCTTTTTACTGACTGGCTTGTGAAGGCATCCTCATAGAGACTTGCTTGCCAGCTGCCAGTGTATATGGGCCATAGGAACATCCCTCTGCCCGAGGCCAGGCCTCTGCACGTTATAACCCAATAAGTAGAAAAGGAATTCCAGTCACAGTGAAAGCTAACATGGTGGGGAACCAGTTTACTGGACTGGAACAGGTGAAATACTCTGCCTGTCAGCAGCAAGATGTAAATGTCCAGGAGAGCAACCTGAAGAACGAATGTCTGTGTGAGGTCGGTGACTACTGGGAAGAGCTGCAGCCAGAGAAGATGGATCTGTCAGCAAAGAAAACCAAGACAGTATAGTGGATGGGAAAGGCAGTCTTAGCTGACACCCCTTTAAGTAAATATGCAATGCACTATGTATTTAACCACCTCTGGGCCGCCTAACGCAGATTCGCGTTCCGGAGGTGGCAGCGCAGAGTCACGCATCAACGTGTCATCTCGCGAGACGCGAGATTTCCTGTGAACGCGCGCACACAGGCGAGCGCGCTCACAGGAACGGAAGGTAAGCGAGTGGATCTCCAGCCTGCCAGCGGCGATCGTTCGCTGGCAGGCTGGAGATGTGATTTTTTTAAAACCTAACAGGTATATTAGACACTGTTTTGATAACAGCGTCTAATATACCTGCTACCTGGTCCTCTGGTGGTCCCCTTTGTTTGGATCGACCACCAGAGGACACAGGTAGCTCTGTAATGTGTAGCACCAAGCACCACACTACATTACACCCCCCCGTCACTTATTAACCCCTTATTCACCCCTGATCACTCCTGATCACCCCATATAGACTCCCTGATCACCCCCCTGTCATTGATCACCCCCCTGTCATTGATCACCCCCCTGTAAGGGTCCTTTCAGACGTCCGTATGATTTTTACGGATTCACTGATACATGGATCGGATCCGCAAAACACATACGGACGTCTGAATGGAGCCTTACAGGGGGGTGATCCCCCCATATAGACTCCCTGATCACCCCCCTGTCATTGATCACCCCTCTGTCATTGATCACCCCCCTGTAAGGCTGCATTCAGATGTCTGTATGTTTTTTACGGATCCACGGATACATGGATCGGATCTGAAAAACACAGACGTCTGAATGGAGCCTTACAGGGGGGTGATCACCCCATATAGACTCCCTGATCACCCCCCTGTCATTGATCACCCCCCTGTCATTGATCACCCCCTTGTAAGGCTACATTCAGACGTCCGTATGATGTTTACTGATCCACTGATACATGGATCGGATCCGCAAAACACATACGGACGTCTGAATGGAGCCTTACAGGGGGGTGATCAATGACAGGGGGTGATCACCCCATATAGACTCCCTGATCACCCCCCTGTCATTGATCACCCCTCTGTCATTGATCACCCCCTCTGTAAGGCTGCATTCAGATGTCCGTATATTTTTTACGGATCCACGGATACATGGATCGGATCCGCAAAACACATACTGACATCTGAATGGAGCCTTATAGGGGGGTGATCAATGACAGGGGGGTGATCACCCCATATAGACTCCCTGATCACCCCCCTGTCATTGATCACCCCCCTGTCATTGATCACCCCCCTGTCATTGATCACCCCCTTGTAAGGCTCCATTCAGACATCCGTATGATTTTTACGGATCCACGGATACATGGATCGGATCCGCAAAACACATACGGACATCTGAATGGAGCCTGACAGGGGGGTGATCAATGACAGGGGGGTGATCACCCCATATAGACTCCCTGATCACCCCCCTGTCATTGATCACCCCCCCTGTCATTGATCACCCCCCTGTAAGGCTCCATTCAGACATTTTTTTGGCCCAAGTTAGCGGAAATATATATTTTTTTCTTACAAAGTCTCATATTCCACTAACTTGTGTAAAAAAAAAAAATCTCACATGAACTCACCATACCCCTCACGGAATCCAAATGTGTAAAAATTTTTAGACATTTATATTCCAGACTTCTTCTCACGCTTTAGGGCCCCTAGAATGCCAAGGCAGTATAAATACCCCACATGTGACCCCATTTCGGAAAGAAGACACCCCAAGGTATTCGCTGAGGGGCATATTGAGTCCATGAAAGATTTAAATTTTTGTCCCAAGTTAGCGGAAAGGGAGACTTTGTGAGAAAAAAATCAATTTCCGCTAACCTGTGCCAAAAAAAAAAAATTTCTATGAACTCGCCATGCCCCTCATTGAATACCTTGGGGTGTCTTCTTTCCAAAATGGGGTCACATGTGGGGTATTTATACTGCCCTGGCATTTTAGAGGCCCTAAAGCATGAGAAGAAGTCTGGGATCCAAATGTCTAAAAATGCCCTCCTAAAAGGAATGTGGGCCCCTTTGCGCATCTAGGCTGCAAAAAAGTGTCACACATCTGGTATTGCTGTACTCAGGAGAAGTTGGGCAATGTGTTTTGGGGTGTCATTTTACATATACCCATGCTGGGTGAGATAAATATCTTGGTCAAATGCCAACTTTGTATAAAAAATGGGAAAAGTTGTCTTTTGCCGAGATATTTATCTCACCCAGCATGGTTATATGTAAAAAGACACCCCAAAACACATTGCCCAACTTCTCCTGAATACGGCAATACCACATGTGTGACACTTTTTTGCAGCCTAGGTGGGCAAAGGGGCCCACATTCCAAAGAGCACCTTTCGGATTTCACAGGTCATTTACCTACTTACCACACATTAGGGCCCCTAGAATGCCAGGGCAGTATAACTACCCCACAAGTGACCCCATTTTTGAAAGAAGACACCCTAAGGTATTCCGTGATGGGCATGGCGAGTTCCTAGAATATTTTTTTTTTGTCACAAGTTAGCGGAAAATGATGATTTTTTTTATTTTTTTATTTTCTTACAAAGTCTCATATTCCACTAACTTGTGACAAAAAATAAAAACTTCCATGAACTCACTATGCCCATCACGAAATACCTGGGGGTGTCTTCTTTCCAAAATTGGGTCACTTGTGGGGTAGTTATACTGCCCTGGCATTTTAGGGGCCGAATGCGTGAGAAGTGGTTTGAAATCAAAATCTGTAAAAAATGGCCGGTGAAATCTGAAAGGTGCTCTTTGGAATGTGGGCCCCTTTGCCCACCTAGGCTGCAAAAAAGTGTCACACATGTGGTATCTCCGTACTCAGGAGAAGTTGGGCAATGTGTTTTGGGGTGTCATTTTACATATACCCATGCTGGGTGAGATAAATATCTTGGTCAAATGCCAACTTTGTATAAAAAAATAGGAAAAGTTGTCTTTTGCCAAGATATTTCTCTCACCCAGCATGGGTATATGTAAAATGACACCCCAAAACACATTGCCCAACTTCTCCTGAGTACGGAGATACCACATGTGTGACACTTTTTTGCAGCCTAGGTGGGCAAAGGGGCCCACATTCCAAAGAGCACCTTTCGGATTTCACCGGCCATTTTTTACTGATTTTGATTTCAAACTCCTTACCACACATTTGGGCCCCTAGAATGCCAGGGCAGTATAACTACCCCACAAGTGACCCCATTTTGGAAAGAAGACACCCCAAGGTATTCGCTGATGGGCATAGTGAGTTCATAGAACTTTTTATTTTTTGTCACAAGTTAGTGGAATATGAGACTTTGTAAGAAAAATAAAAAATAAAAAAAATCATCATTTTCCGCTAACTTGTGACAAAAAATAAAAAGTTCTATGAACTCACTATGCCCATCAGCGAATACCTTAGGGTGTCTACTTTCCGAAATGAGGTCATTTGTGGGGTGTTTGTACTGTCTGGCCATTGTAGAACCTCAGGAAACATGACAGGTGCTCAGAAAGTCAGAGCTGCTTCAAAAAGCGGAAATTCACATTTTTGTACCATAGTTTGTAAACGCTATAACTTTTACCCAAACCATTTTTCTTTTTACCCAAACATTTTTTTTTATCAAAGACATGTAGAACAATACATTTAGAGAAAAATTTATATATGGATGTCGTTTTTTTTGCAAAATTTTACAACTGAAAGTGAAGAATTTAATTTGTTTGCAAAAAAATCTTTAAATTTCGATTAATAACAAAAAAAGTAAAAATGTCAGCAGCAATGAAATACCACCAAATGAAAGCTCTATTAGTGAGAAGAAAAGGAGGTAAAATTCATTTGGGTGGTATGTTGCATGACCGAGCAATAAACGGTGAAAGTAGTGTAGGTCAGAAGTGTAAAAAGTGGCCTGGTCATTAAGGGTGTTTAAGCTATGGGGGCTGAAGTGGTTAAAGGGAACCTGTCATGTGGATATTTGATTATAATCTAACTAATTATATACAATTATCAACTACTAAAAAGTGCCTAGATGTATTCACTTACTGGTGTGACAGATGGTTACCTCATAATATACACACAAAGATGCCACATGATAATAAGCTGATTTGAGTCCAGCGTGATGTTATTGAGTCCAACGTATATTTAATTCAGAGCTATAGCCACTCCCCTGCTCACCTGCTGCTGGTTCCTATGGAAACAAACTGTCATTCAGCAGCAGGTGGGTGGGGAGAGTCAGGACCTCATGAATATTCATGACTCATCATTATCAGCTGGAGCTTTTCAATACAAGATGTTGGCAGATTGACTGGGTCAATTAAAGAAAGTGACCCAGCATTGTGCTAAGAGAATCAATCACTTATTTATGTTGCCCTTAGTTAGGACACCATAAAACTGGTGACAGGTTCCCTTTAATAACTTGAAAAGAAATCAATACATTTGTCCTCAGAAAAAGTTGGAAAAGCTCTATATGTATGTTTATGCGGGAAATGCAGAGAATCTTGTGCAATTCTAAATGGGAATAGAAGAAACATGTAAGGGCCAGACTTTCCATCAGGCAATTCTGGCAAAAGTCAGATGGGTCGGTGTCGGAGTGGGCTGACCAGGGCTTGCTAAGACATACAGGGCTTGGGTCCTGAATGTTCTGCCCAGGGCCCTAAAAGTAGTGGCTGCTGCACAACAGTATTGCCATCCTCAGAATGGTGATACAGTTGAATGGTGTGGTCAGACATGGGAACCAATGGTATCATCACAATCGCCTATTGGGGACAGTACAGTGGGGCATTATAACTACCGGGGGCACTATAGGTGGGCAATTTAACTACTGGGGGCCCTTTAGGGACACATTAGAACTATATGAGCACTATAACTAGAGTTGAGCGAACTCCTGGATGTTCGGGTTCGAGAAGTTCGGCCGAGGGCTGCAAAAGGCAGCAAAATGTAGGTAAATCCCCTACAAACAAATGTGGATAGGGAAATGAATAAAAAAAATAAAAAAAATAAAAAAATTAACCAATATCAATTGGAGAGAGGTCCCATAGCAGAGAATCAGGCTTCATGTCACCCACCACTGGAACAGGCCTCTGTGAGATATTTAGGCCCCGGCACCCAGACAGAGGAAAGAGGTCCCATAGCAGAGAATCAGGCTTTATGTCACCCACCACTGGAACAGGCCACTATCAGATATTTTTAGGCCCCGGCACCCAGACAGAGGAGAGAGGTCCCATAGCAGAGAATCAGGCTTCATGTCATAGCAGAGAATCAGGCTTCATGTCACCCACCACTGGAACAGGTCACTGTCAGATATTTTTAGGCCCCGGCACCCAGACAGGGGAGAGAGGCCCCATAGCAGAGATTCAGGCTTCATGTCATAGCAGAGAATCAGGCTTCACGTCACCCACCACTGGAACAGGCCATTGTCAGATATTTTTAGGCCCCTGCACCCAGACAGAGGAGAGGTTCATTCAACTTTGGGTTTCCCCGCAATATAATGGTAAAATTAAAAAAAGAGGATTGAATGAGGAAGTGCCCTGGAGTACAATAATATATGGTTAAGGGGAGGTAGTTATAAATGTCTAATCTGCACAAGGGATGGACAGGTCCTGTGGGATCCATGCCTGGTTCATTTTTATGAACGTCAGCTTGTCCACATTGGCTGTAGACAGGCGGCTGCGTTTGTCTGTAATGACGCCCAGTGGCGTAACTAGAGTGTTATGGGCCCCAGTGCAAACTTTGTATCGGGGCCCCCCTACCCCCCGATTTTTATAAAGAAGCGGCAGATTTTCTTACTAATGGCTTTCCCGTGTGGCTAGTCCGCTGCGTGAATGAGGGCCAAGCCCCATTCCGGACAGCAGAGACACGGAGCAGTAACACGATTGATAATGCTCCGTGCCTCTCTGTGACCTTTTTACAAAAAAATCACAGGGAGATAAAGTGGTCACCGTGATTTTGTAGCAAAACGATCATAGAGAGGCATGGAGCATTATCAATCATGTTACTGCTCGGTGTCTCTGCTGTCCGGAGCGGGGCTTGGCTCTCTTTCACACAGCAGATTAGCCACACGGGATCCGCTCGTGTGAAAGAGCCCAATGCATGGCTACACTCACCCAGTCCTAATAAAATCTGGTCCTACCTCATCCAGGGTGTCGCTGGCGTCGGTGTGATGTCCGCTGGATCCAGAACAAGGTCCCTGTGGTGATAGAAAAAAAAAGAATAATCACATAGGAAGGGATGGTGACTACCCCTGTGAAACTACCAGCTGGGGGCGCTCTGCTGGCCTGGTAGACTGAGCTATGCCAATGTATAGCAGGGTAATTTAGGACATTTCCCCTAAGTGCTACCACACAGTACTAATGTCCACATTGTGGCCCCTCACAGTAGTAATGCCCATCTTGTGGCCTTTCACAGTAATTAAGCCCACCTTGTGGTCCCTTCACAAAAGTTATGTCCTTCTTGTGGCCCCTCACAGCAGTTATGCCCACCTTTGTTCCTGTCACAGTAGTTACGCCCAGATATGTGCCCCTCACAGTAGTTATGCCAAATATGTGCCCCCTAACAGTAGTTATGCCAAATATATGCCCCCTCACGGTATTTATGCCAGATATGTGCCCCTCACAGTGGATATGCCCAGATATGTGCCCCTCACAGTGGATATGCCCAGATATGTGCCCGCTCACAGTGGTTATGCCCAGATATGTGCCCGCTCACAGTGGTTATGCCCAGATATGTGCCCACTCACAGTAGTTATGCCCAGATATGTGCCCCTCACAGTGGATATGGCCAGATATGTTCCCCCTCACAGTAGTTATGCCAGACTATGTGCCCCTCACAGTAGTTATGACCAGATATGTGCCCCCTACAGTGGTTATGCCATATTATGTGCCCCTCACATTAAATATGCCCACATATGTGCCCCTCACAGTGGTTATGCCAGATTATGTGCCCCCCTCACAGTAGTTATGCCAGATATGTGCCCCCCTACAGTGGTTATGCCAGATTATGTGCCCCTCACATTAGATATGCCCACATATGTGCTCCTCACAGTGGTTATGCCAGATTATGTGCCCCCCTCACAGTAGTTATGGCAGATTAGGTGCCCCCTCAGTAGAGATGCCCACTTTTGTGCCCCCTCACTCTAGTTGTGCCCATCAACACCCCCCCCCCCCTTCCCCTTTGCCCCCAGTCTGCAGTGTTAGGAAAATAAAAAAAAAACACATACTTACCCTCTTCCCTGATGTTGCGCTGCCACACTCACATCGCGCTGCTGGCTGTACTAAAGGCAGTTTCCCGGGCCTTCAGAGCTCCTCCCACAGCCAGCAGCCCGATGTGCGGCCAGCAGAGGGAGCGCAAGAGCTCCTGCTTCACTGATGATCTGGAGACAGCCCGGCAGTGACAAGAACTGCCGGGCCGAGTGTATGTGAGTGAGTGCGCGCGTCCTCCCTCTTCCTCCCACCCCCTCTGCGCAAACCTCCCCCACCTTGCCTCATATTAAACATGTAATGGAGCGCCCTGACGGGGCCCGGCATTGTCACTGTACTTTATGCCGGGCCCCTTCACAGCGCTTCATTACATGTTAGTACAGCGGGCCCCCTCCCCCCGCCGGGCCCGGTCGCAGTCGCACTCCCTGCGACCGCGATCGTTACGCCCCTGATGACGCCCCCTACCGTGCTGAATACATGTTCAGACAGGCCAGCACCTCCAAGGCATAAAAGACTATCTCTGGCCACTTGGACAATTTGGAGACCCAGAAGTTGAATGGAGCCGAACCATCAGTCAGTACGTGGAGGGGTGTGCACACGTACTGTTCCACCATGTTAGTGAAATGCTGCCTCCTGCTAACACGTTCCGTATCAGGTGGTGGTGCAGTTAGCTGTGGCGTGGTGACAAAACTTTTCCACATCTCTGCCATGCTAACCCTGCCCTCAGAGTAGCTGGCCGTGACACAGCTGTGTTGGCGACCTCTTGCTCCTCCTCTGCCTTCGCCTTGGGCTTCCACTTGTTCCCCTGTGAAATTTGGGAATGCTCTCAGTAGCGCGTCTACCAACGTGCGCTTGTACTCGCGCATCTTACTATCACGCTCCAGTGCAGGAAGTAAGGTGGGCACATTGTCTTTGTACCGGGGATCCAGCAGGGTGGCAACCCAGTAGTCCGCACACGTTAAAATGTGGGCAACTCTGCTGTCGTTGCGCAGGCACTGCAGCATGTAGTCGCTCATGTGTACCAGGCTGCCCAGAGGTAAGGACAAGCTGTCCTCTGTGGGAGGCGTATCGTCATCGTCCTGCATTTCCCCCCAGCCACGCACCAGTGATGGGCCCGAGCTGCATTGGGTGCCACCCCGCTGTGAACATGCTTCATCCTCCTCCTCCTCCACCTCCTCCTCATCCTCGTCCTCCAGTAGTGGGCCCTGTCTAGCCACATTTGTACCTGGCCTCTGCTGTTGCAAAAAACCTCCCTCTGAGTCACTTCGAAGAGACTGGCCTGAAAGTGCTAAAAATGACCCCTCTTCCTCCTCCTCCTCCTCCTGGGCCACCTCCTCTTCCATCATCGCCCTAAGTGTTTTCTCAAGGAGACATAGAAGTGGTATTGTAACGCTGATAACGGCGTCATCGCCACTGGCCATGTTGGTGGAGTACTCGAAACAGCGCAACAGGGCACACAGGTCTCGCATGGAGGCCCAGTCATTGGTAGTGAAGTGGTGCTGTTCCGCAGTGCGACTGAATCGTGCGTGCTGCAGCTGAAACTCCACTATGGCCTGCTACTGCTCGCACAGTCTGTCCAGCATGTGCAAGGTGGAGTTCCACCTGGTGGGCACGTCGCATATGAGGCGGTGAGCGGGAAGGCCGAAGTTATGCTGCAGCGCAGACCGGCAAGCAGCGGCAGGATGTGAATGCCGGAAGCGCGCACAGATGGCCCGCACTTTATGCAGCAGCTCTGACATGTCGGGGTAGTTGTGAATGAACTTCTGCACCACCAAATTCAGCACATGCGCCAGGCAAGGGATGTGCGTCAAACCGGCTAGTCCGACAGCTGCGACGAGATTTCGCCCATTATCGCACACCATAAGGCCGGGCTTAAGGCTCACCGTCAGCAACCACTCGTCGGTCTGTTGTTCAGTACCCCGCCACAACTCCTGCGCTGTGTGGGGGCTGTCTCCCAAACATATGAGTTTCAGAATGGCCTGCTGGCGTTTACCCCGGGCTGTGCTGAAGGTGGTGGTGAAGGTGTGTGGCTGACTGGATGAGCAGGTGGAAGAAGAGGAGGAGGAACCCGAGTAGGAGGAGGAGGCTACAGGAGGCAAAGAATGTTGCCCTGCGATCCTTGGCGGCGGAAGGACGTGCGCCAAAGAGCTCTCCGCCTGGGGCCCAGCCGCCACTACATTTACCCAGTGTGCAGTTAGGGAGATATAGCGTCCCTGGCCGTGCTTACTGGTCCACGTATCTGTGGTTAGGTGGACCTTGCCACAGATGGCGTTGCGCAGTGCACACTTGATTTTATCGGATACTTGGTTGTGCAGGGAAGGCACGGCTCTCTTGGAGAAGTAGTGGAGGCTGGGAACAACATACTGTGGGACAGCAAGCGACATGAGCTGTTTGAAGCTGTCTGTGTCCACCAGCCTGAATGACAGCATTTCATAGGCCAGTAGTTTAGAAATGCTGGCATTCAGGGCCAGGGATTGAGGGTGGCTAGGTGGGAATTTACGCTTTCTCTCAAATGTTTGTGAGATGGAGAGCTGAACGCTGCCGTGTGACATGGTGGAGATGCTTGGTGACGGAGGTGGTGGTGTTGGTGGTACATCCTCTGTTTGCTGGGCGGCAGGTGCCAACGTTCCTCCAGAGGCGGAGGAAGAGGCCGAGGCGGCAGCAGCAGAAGAGGTAGCAGGGGGAGCCTGAGTGAGTTCCTTGTTTTTAAGGTGCTTACTCCACTGCAGTTCATGCTTTGCATGCAGATGCCTGGTCATGCAGGTTGTGCTAAGGTTCAGAACTTTAATGCCTCGCTTCAGGCTCTGATGGCACAGCGTGCAAACCACTCGAGTCTTGTCGTCAGCACATTGTTTGAAGAACTGCCACGCCAAGGAACTCCTTGAAGCTGCCTTTGGGGTGCTCGGTCCCCGGTGGTGGTGGCCAGTAGCAGGCGAACTCTCTTGGTGGCAGGTGTTCTGCTTTTGCCCCCTGCTCCCTCTTTTGCTACGCTGTTGGCTCGGTTTCACCACTGCCTCTTCCTCTGAACTCTGAAAGTCAGTGGCACAACCTTCATTCCATGTGGGGTCTATGACCTCATCGTCCCCTGCATCGTCTTCCACCCAGTCTTCCTCCCTGACCTCCTGTTCAGTCTGCACACTGCAGAAAGACGCAGCAGTTGGCACCTGTGTTTCGTCATCATCAGAGACGTGCTGAGGTGGTATTCCTATGTCCTCATCATCAGGAAACATAAGTGGTTGTGCGTCAGTGCATTCTATGTCTTCCACCGCTGGGGAAGGGCTAGGTGGATGCCCTTGGGAAACCCTGGCAGCAGAGTCTTCAAACAGCATAAGAGACTGCTGCATAACTTGAGGCTCAGACAGTTTCCCTGATATGCATGGGGGTGATGTGACAGACTGATGGGCTTGGTTTTCAGGCGCCATCTGTGCGCTTTCTGCAGAAGACTGGGTGGGAGATAATGTGAACGTGCTGGATCCACTGTCGGCCACCCAATTGACTAATGCCTGTACCTGCTCAGGCCTTACCATCCTTAGAACGGCATTGGGCCCCACCAAATATCGCTGTAAATTCTGGCGGCTACTGGGACCTGAGGTAGTTGGTTCACTAGGACGTGTGGCTGTGGCAGAACGGCCACGTCCTCTCCCAGCACCAGAGGGTCCACTAACACCACCACGACCATGTCCGCGTCCCTTACTAGATGTTTTCCTCATTGTTACCGTTCACCACAATAAGAAAAAAATTATTTGGCCCAATGTATTGAATTCAAATTCAGGCCTTTTTTTTACAGGCACCTAACACTATCTGGCTATCTATTTAGGTACCGTATTACACTAATACAGGGACAGCAGTAACCACATATTTAGCTGAATATAAATTGTAGGCCTAGTATTTAGGCCCTGGATGACAGGTATCCCTTTACGGACAGAATTAGACTTGGAGATGCACGGTAGCGTATGAAGTTATTGAGAATGACCCTATCAGCACCTTCAATGTAATATACCCTTTTATGGATAGATTTAAACTTGGCCAGCTACAGCAGAAACCACTGATTTAGGGAATTGCTAATTTGGGAATTGTATTTCAACCCAGAAAAAAATATATCCTTTGCCAGACAGCAGACAATATTACAATTGGCTAGCCACAGCTGAAACACCAGATTTAGGATACTGCTATTTTGACAATTGTATTTCACCCCTCAATAAAATTGCAAGCACAGCCAAGCCCCTGATGTAGGATATAGCAAAAAAAAAAAACACACTATTGATGGTTAAATGGACTTGGTGGCAGCTTGTGCTGGCGCACCACAAGACACAAAATGGCCGCCGATCACCCCAGAAAAAAGTTACAGAAAAACGCTCTGGGCAGCCTAAAAACAGTGAGCAATTAACTAGCAGTAGTTGAATCATACACAGCTGTAGATCAATCACTTCAGTAAGTGTTTTTGATGAGTAAATCCCTGCCTAATCTGGCCCTAACAGCAGCAGCTGCATCCTCTCCCTACACTGATCAGAGCAGAGTGACGTGCGGCGCTACGTGACTCCAGCTTAAGAGGCTGGGTCAAATGCTGCACTGGCCAATCAAAGCCATGCCAATAGTAGGCATGGCTGTGATGGCCTCTTGGGGCAAGTAGTATGATGCTTGTTGATTGGCTGCTTTGCAGCCTTTCAAAAAGCGCCAAAAAAGCACCGAACCCGAACCCGGACTTTTACGTAAATGTTCAGGTTTGGGTCCGTGTCACGAACACCCCAAAATTCGGTACAAACCCAAACTATACAGTTCGGGTTCGCTCATCCCTAATTATAACTACTGAGGGCACTATAGATGGGCTTTATTACTACTGGGGGAACCTTAGGCGACCTTCTTACTACTGGGGACACTTGTTGCTACTAGGACACTTTAGGAGACCTTATTACTATTAGGGGCACATTAAGAGGCTTATTACTTCTGGGGGCATTTTAAAGAGCACTTATTACTCCAAGAACCCTTTGGGTGGCTATGATGCATTATTACCACCAGGGGTTCTGTAGGAGGAAATATTATTGGGAACAATTTTGAGGGCTCTCCTACTAATGATGCACTCGGGAGAGAATTATAATTTGTGGGATTTTTGGAAGCACTATTAGTATGTGTAGGACAATCTGTATGGTACAGTAATTGCTTCAGTATAGTACTTGGGGCCATTGTGGAGTATAGCGGGCACAGAATTAGGGGTAACAGCAGGATGACAATGTTAGACACGTGGAACATGATGGGGCAGTCATAGGGTTGGTTTGGCGGTAAGTTCTCCACCTCCTTTTCATCAAATACATTGTCATAACTTCGGGCTCTTTAAAAACTTTGCAGAAGGTATTGTATTCAGAAGTTCCTGAAGATTATTACTCAAAGGATCACTCCATTCCCATAGAGATGCTAACCAAGCTAGTGCTTCTCTGGACATTAGGGAAACTAAGAATGATACCTTATACCAGTCTATGGGAAACTGTTGGGCCTTTAATTCGAAGTGAATTGTACATTGCTTTAGTCGCCCACGGCAAGACCTGGGTCTTCATCTGGGAAGTGTGGAGGTACTGTAGCAGAAGATGCAAGTCAAAGATCCAGAACCTATGACTGGCGGAAATGGTTGTGCAGATTAAGCAGTGCCAGATTGGCAGTAGTTTAAGCAGGCTAAGATGGTATTCAGATACTACAGGAGCTGCTCCCGGGACCAGGCTGACTAGTTAGCTCTTGAGTGGGCCAGTGGGATCCATGCCCTGAGCAAACTTTTATGCAGCAGGTATGGACCCACTGTGTCACTTAAAAAAATTTGGTTTGGAGCTACTCAAAAGGGCATTATCTAAGTGACCCCCTCTGGTATTCACTCTTTAACCCCTATACATAAAACTGGATTTTGCTGGAGGGTAACCACCAGGCTGCTAATTCTCTGTGTAATGTCTGTTCAAGTGATTGCTGATCCATGGGGGTCCAGAGAAACTAGTGCAGAATACCAAGTGATCAGGCAAAACCAGAGTCAGAGACACACCAAGGTCAGGGCAGGCAGATTATGTGCAATCCAGTAAACAGTCTGAGGTCAGGGCAGACAGCTCAGGGTCAATATGGACAGGCAGCAAAGAGTCAAAATGCAGAAAACATACAGGAGTTGGCACATAGGTAAACAAATGTAAAGCAGCACATCTTAACAGGAACTAGCTAACTGGAACCTTTTGCTCAGACACTGTCCTCCATGAGAAAGTGCCTTAACCCCTTAAGAACCGGGCTCATTTTCACCTTAAAGGTTTTCTGTCACCCCACAAAACTAATATTTTTTTTTTTGATAGTTAGATTCCTCATAGCGCGATATAGGAGAATATAATAGTCTTACTTACTTTCATGCGGCCGATTCTTTATAAAACAAAGTTTTATAATATGTAAATGAGGGCTCTACCAGCAAGTAGGGCGTCTACTTGCTGGTAGCCGCAGCAGAAATCCGCCCCCTCGCCGTGTTGATTGACAGGGCCAGCCGTGATCTCCTCCTCCGGCCGGCCCTGTCAGTAATTCAAAAATCGCGCGCCTCTGGTCATTCGGCGCAGGCGCTCTGAGATGAGGAGGCTTGTCTCCTCAGCACTCCCTCAGTGCGCCTGCGCCGATGACATCACCGAAAGAGAAGACGTCATCGGCACAGGCGCACTGAGGGAGTGCTGAGTAGACGAGCCACCTTATCTCAGAGCACCTGCGCCGAATGACCAGAGGCGCGCGATTTTTGAAATACTGACAGGGCCGGCCGGAGGAGGAGATCACGGCTGGCCCTGTCAATCAACACGGCGAGGGGGCTGTTTTCTGCTGCGGCTACCAGCAAGTAGACGCCCTACTTGCTGGTAGAGCCCTCATTTACATATTATAAAACTTCGTTTTATAAAGAATCGGCCGCATGAAAGTAAGTAAGACTATTATATTCTCCTATATCGCGCTATGAGGAATCTAACTATCCATAAAAAAAAAAATGAGTTTTGTGGGGTGACAGAAACCCTTTAAGGACCAGGCCATTTTTTGCAAATCTGACCAGTGTCACTTTAAGTGCTCATAACTTTAAAACGCTTTGACTTACCCAGGCCGTTCTGAGATAGTTTTTTCATCACATATTGTACTTCATGACACTGCTAAAATTGGGTCAAAAAAGTTAATTTGTTTGCATAAAAAAATACAATTTTTACCAAAAATTTAGAAAAATTAGCAAATTTCAAAGTTTCAGTTTCTCTACTTCTGTAATACATAGTAATACCCCCAAAAATTGTGATGACTTTACATTCCCCATATGTCTACTTCATGTTTGTAGCATTTTGGGAATGATATTTTATTTTTTGGGGATGTTACAAGGCTTAGAAGTTTAGAAGCAAATTTAGAAATGTTTCAGAAATCTTCAAAATCCCACTTTTTATGGACCAGTTCAGGTTTGAAGTCATATTGTGAGGCTTAGATAATAGAAACCTCCCAAAAATGACCCCATTCTAGAAACTACACCCCTCAAGGTATTCAAAACTGTTTTTTCAAACTTTATTAACCCTTTAGGTGTTCCACAAGAGTTAATGGCAGATGGAGAAACAATTTAGAAATTTCAATTTTTTGGAAAATTTTCCAATATAATCCATTTTTTCCAGGAGTAAAACAAGGGTTAACTGCCAAACAACACTCAAAATGGGTTGCCCTGATTCTGTAGTTTGCAAAAACACCCCATATGTGGTCGTAAACTACTGTTTGGCCGAACGGTAGCACATAGAAGGATGGGAACACCATATGGGTTTTGGAAGGCAGATTTGGCAGGACTGGTTTTGTTTATACCATGTCCCATTTGAAGCCCCCTGTTGCACCCCTAGAATAGAAATTTCAAAAAAGTGACTCCAGCTAAGAAAGTACACCCCTCAAGGTATTCAAAACTGGGTTTACAAACTTTGTTAACCCTTTAGGTGTTCCACAAGAGTTAATGGCAGATGGAGAAACAATTTAGAAATTTCAATTTTTTGGAAAATTTTCCATTTTAACCCTTACTTTATTACTGGAAAAAATGGGTTAACAGCCAAACAAAACTCAAAATGGGTTGCCCTGATTCTGTAGTTTGCAGAAACACCCCATATGTGGTCATAAACTACTATTTGGATAAACGGCAGGACATAGAAGAAGGGGAACACCATATGGTTTTTGGAAGGCAGATTTTGCTGGACTGGTTTATTTACACCATGTACCCTTTCAAGCCCCCTGATGCACCCCTAGAGTAGAAACTCCATAAAAGTGACCCCATCTAGGAAACTACGGGATAAGGTGGTTGTTGTTTTGGGACTATTTTTGGGGTAAATTAGATTTTTGGTTGCTCTATATTACTCTTTTTTGAGGCAATGTAGCAAAAAAATTAAATTCTAAAATTGTTTCTACATTCACTATTTAGTTTTGTGGAACACCTAAAGGGTTAACATAGTTTGTAAAGTAGCTTTTGAATACCTTGAGGGGTGTAGTTTCTTAGATGGGGTCACTTTTTTGGAGTTTCTAGTCTAGGCTACATCAGGGGGGGCTTCTAATGGGACATGGTGTCAAAAAGAAAAACTGTCCATCAAAATCTTCCTTCCAGAAACCGTATGGAGTTCCCTTCGTTCTATGCCCTGCCGTGCGGCTATATAGCCATTTACGACCACATATGGGGTGTTTCTGCAAACTACAGAATCGGGGCAATAAATATTTAGTTTTGTTTGGCTGTTAACCCCTGCTTTATTACCGGCAAAATGGATTCAAATTGAAATTTCGCCCAAAAATGGGTGTTTTGGCACAGTTTTTATTTTATATTTTTAACACCGTTCATCCGAATCGTTTGGTCAAAAGTTATTTTTATAGCGACGACTTTTACGCACGCGACGATGCCCAATATGTATGGCTCTCAGACTTTGGAGACACTAAGCAGGCATCCTAAAACTGCGGCCCTCCAGATGTTGTAAAACTACAATTCCCACCATGCCCTGCTGATGGCTGTAGGTTGTCTGGGCATGCTGGGAGTTATAGTTTTACAACATCTGGAGGGCCACAGTTTGAGGATGCCTGCACTAAAACTAATATTTTTTGGGGAAAGAAAAATTGTTTCCGTGTCTCCAAAGTCTGAGAGCCATAGTGTTTTATGGTCTCTAGTGGACTGTTGGGGATTATAAAAATTTTGTACTCCATGGAAGTGTGATACTCCCTGAAGCAATTGATAACGCAGAGGCCCGGATGATCGGGGCACGTGTCACATTGAGTAGTGGTGTCCTTCCGTATCTCCCTCTTGTGACACACTCTGCACTTTTTTTGGGTTCGTCCCTTCTTTCCAGTATGGGGGACCACACCTGGAAAGTGTTGGCCAGGGACGATCCGGGCGCCTCCAGTTCCCGAGGACTGCCTCATAGAATTGGAGGAATGTCCCTGTGCTGCCAGCGCTTCGGGATAGTACAAAAGAATTGTGCATGGCAACCTGTACCAAGTAGACCGCAACTTTTTTGTACCATGCCTGGGTTTTGCGCATGGCGTTATATGGCGTGAGGACTTGATCAGAGAGATCAACTCCTCCCATATACCGATTGTAGTCGACGATACAATCGGGCTTGAGGACCGTTGCCGCGGTACCTCGCACAGAGACTGGGGTGGTGCTGTTACCGTGGATTGTGGACAGCATAAGGACATCCCTCTTGTCCTTATACCTGACCAGCAACAGGTTTCCACTGGTAAGTGCACGGGTCTCACCCCTGGGGATAGGTACCTGGAGGGGGTAGGCAGGGAGGCCGCGTTGATTTTTCTGCACGGTCCCACAAGCGAACGTGGATCTGGCGGCAAGGGACCTGAACAAGGGAATGCTGGTATAAAAGTTATCCACGTACAAGTGGTAACCATTATCCAGTAGTGGGTACATAAGGTCCCACACGAGTTTCCCGCTAACACCCAGAGTGGGGGGACATTCTGGGGGTTGAATACGGGAATCTCACCCCTCGTACACACGAAATTTGTAAGTGTACCCTGAGGTACTCTCACAAATTTTGTATAGCTTCACGCCATACCTCGCCCTCTTTGTGGGAATGTATTGGCGGAAACTGAGTCTCCCCTTGAACGCAACGAGAGACTCATCAACCGCGACCTCCCTTCCAGGTACGTAGGCCTCCATGAATTTGGCCCCAAAGTGATCGATGACCGGCCGTATCTTATACAGCCGGTCATAGGCAGGATCACCTCGGGGTGGACATGCTGCATTATCGGAATAATGCAGACATTTCCGGATGGCCTCAAACCGGTGACGTGTCATGACCATACTGTACAGTGGGGTCTGGTATAGGACGTCCCCACTCCAGTATTGCCTGACACTGGGTTTTTGGACTAGACCCATATGCAGCACGAGGCCCCAAAATGTCCTCATTTCGGCTGCACTGACCGGCGTCCAGCCACCGGGTCTAGCCAAAACTGAGCCTGGGTTTTGAGCGACGAACTGTTGGGCGTACAGATTCGTCTGCTCCACCATCAAATTCACCAGTGGGTTACTGAAAAAAAAACTAAAATAGTCTATTTCAGTAAACCCCACTGTGGGAATCTGGATTCCAGGATTGCCAGCAAAATCCGGAATCTCAGGCTCAAAGTCCACTGGGGGACACCAACTAAGTTCATCGGCAGGGGGCTCCAGGGGACTTATTTGGTGGGCCGGGAAACCAGTACGAACCCCAGGGCGGCTCGTACTAGGGTGGGCCACAGGATCCCTATCATGTGGGGCCCCTGGCTCCGCCTGGCGGCGTCTCCGCCGCCTTGGTGGCTCATCGTAATCCGATGATCATGAGGAGGATGCGGATGATAAAAGGAATGTGGGGTCATCCTCATCCTCACTGGGGCTCTCAGAGTCGGAGGCAATCTGGGCGTATGCCTCCTCGGCCGAGAACATCTGGCGGGCCATGGGTGTGTGTGCGTGTAGGTGTGCGTGTGTGGAAAACTTTATTATATGTGCGTGTGTGTGGGGGCAACGGGTGTTCGCGTACTAAAAAAGGCAAAAAAAAAGGGCAAGTGTTAGGAAAAAAAAATGTTAAAACTTGCTGATCAGCGGTACAACGCTGATCAGCGGTGGGGCGGGCGATGCGCTAACAGTGGATGGAAGCTAAAAAGTGCAGGCCAGTCAGCGCACGCAAAAAAAAAAAGTGGTGGTGGGGGGGGGGGAGGCTGGTGGAGGGGGGCTGGTGGGGGGGGGGGGCAAGTGGCAGGGGGGGTCTGGGTTAGGGTTAGATGGATAGATGGAAGTTTGGAATAAAAGTACTTTTTATTTTTTTTTCCTAACTTACTTTTCCCTTCTTTCCCTGCCTAACGGTGCCTCTCCCTCACTGACCCTAACCTACCTGGGTGGCGATGGGTGCAGTAGGGTGATGGATGCCGATTAGGGGGACGCAGGAGCTGGTGCTGGACGATGCTGCACGGTCAGGGTGCTGGACAGGAAGAGGAGGGGAGAGAGGAGCGCAGGAAGTTTGAATCTCGAGCCTCTCTCCCCTGCACCAATCAGCACCCTGGACAGCGGCGTTCAGCACCAGGGCCAGCACCGCCTCTCCAAATCCTCGGACTGCGATAGGTGGTGTATAATTACGTCACCGATCGCAGTCTTTTTCCGGTTCATCGGGTCACACGACACCCGAATGGACCGGAAACGCAGAAAACCGCAGGTCTGAATTGACCTGCGGTTTTCTGCGATCGCCGATACGGGGGGGTCAAATGACCCCCCCCCTGCGTTGTTACGGGATGCCGGTTGAATGATTTCAGCCGGCGTCCCGTTCCGATTAACCCCCGCGGCGCCGGAATTCCGATTTTAAGTCAGGACGTACCGGTACGTCCTGGGTCCTTAAGGACTCGGGAAATAGGGCGTACCGGTACGTCCTATGTCCTTAAGGGGTTAATTACCCTTGGGTGACCAGTCATTGGCTAGGAAAGATTAGGGCACACACACGCTGGCCCTTTAAGAACTTTAGAAGACAGTCCATCAGACTGCAAGAGGAAGTGGGGAGCTACTCCAGCGCTGGACTAGCAGGAGGAGAAGACCAGTGGCTCTGGGTCACTGGATTAGAGGAGCAGCATAGCAGCTGTGCCTACCAGGGAGTGTGGGATGGCAGCAGGTCACCATCAAGGTCAGCATGTGTAACATGTCACCACCAAGGTCCTCTCCTGCTGTGCTCATGACCAAACAGGTGCAACTCCAATAGATCTTAAGCTCTTTAGAAGAAGATCACAGCCTCACAAGAGGGTCTTGATATACAGTATGCAGTCATTTGTTGCATCAAATATCACCCAAAACATGTGCAACATTTTGGTAAAGTAAATTGCCTTTTTTAATCTTGCAAAAATCTGAAGAACTATTCATGCAATGCACGAATGCGCCTGGGCGGCCATAGTTTTCGGTTCTGGCACATACTGTAGAGGGGGTCCAAGTGGGTGTTGTTTTAAATCGTTTTTCTGTAACTTAGATATGGATGATCCATTCTCAGGATAGGTCATCAATATCAAATCAGTGGGGTCCGAAACCCAGCAACCCCAGTCAGCTGTTTGGGCAGCCACTGCTACCAGAAACTAAAAAGAGTGGATGATGCCACCAGTGGATAATGCCCCCACATCAAATGTTCCCCCCATAGTGCCCCCAGCATGTTTAATTCCCCCTTAGTGGCCCTAGTATTATTAATGTCTCCATTAGTGCATCCCCAGTATTATTAATGCTCATTAGTTCCCCCAGTATAAAGAATGCCCACATTAGTGACTCCCAGTATAAAGAATGCCCTCATTTGCCTCCAATTCTGCTTTTGTAAAAAAATATATATATACTCGCCTCATCCACTTGTTCGTGCAGGGACACTGGCTCTTCACTGGAGGTAGCAGGACCTGATGCTGCCTGTGTGGTGACATTATCACGCAGGAAGTGCAGGTCCAGCTGCATCCAGTGAGCAGCTAGTGTTCCCACGTATGCAAATGTTTGAGGTGAGTATTGTTTTTTTTTGTTTTCCATTTTAACCCCTGAAAGGCCATTTTCCCCTTAGTGTACCAATTTTTAACGGACGTGAGATGGATGCATTCCTGGCTAAACGGCTATTAAAAACCATCCCATTGATTTCAACAGGGTCTGTCTGGCCATAAAAATGGCCAAAACTTTTTTTTACTGTTGCTATTCACTAAAAATGAATAGCCCCATTAATTTCAACTGGTTCGAAAAATGGCACTTTTTCACAAATGTGTAAATGTAGCCTAAATTTTGTTTAAAACAAGTGCAATAACATGTATTTACTGCATGAAAAATATTTCGATTCTGCTGTTTGCAATTACATATGTATTTAGTGTGTATATGTGCGGCATAAATTACAAGCTATAAAAGCTGGAAACATACTTTCAGAGTAATTATTTATCATTTGTAACTATTTACAAAACCATAAAAACCACAGTTTCATGACATGAGACATGCTGACAGTCCAGATGAAGAGGGTCTGTTAGAAATTCCTGGTATTACAAAGGAAGTTAAAAGGACCATCCCTTAACTTCTTTATTCTTATCAGAGGTTACAACTTATCACAGGTTTACAAGTCACCACTGGCATCACCGGAGCTGAATTATCTGCACATTCAGTTTTATGTAACAGACATTCATTATTTACACTCACCAGATGTTTAGAAAGCCTGATGGCCCTGAATGCCCAAATAGATATAATGGTGGCCGTTGCTTGAAGCGATGATTAGCCAACAGGAATATTGAAGGTGTGATTGCCAGCGCATAATGTTGGTTTAGAAAGAGCTTTTAGTAGATCAGTGTTCCTCTGCTTCAGTCAGAGTTGATCAGGACTTTACTAGTGATGGCCTATCCTCAGTATAGGCCATCAATATATAACTGCTGGGGGTCTGACACCCTGCAGCCCATCACTTGTAAAATTCTGAACAACCCTGAATAGTACTCTCAAGAGGTCACATTTGCAGGATTTTCTTAGTGCGTACAGATGAGCGTAGTTTTGAAAAATTCAATTTGACCAATTTGCCGAACTTCAACAAGAAATTCAATTCGTTATGAATTAATTAATCACGAATCGCTATAAATCAGGTATGCCCAGGCCTCTCGGTGTGAAGACTTGGAAGTTAACCCTTTTCCGACCGAAAACAATATATTTTCATCAGCCGGGCATTTAAAAATGGTGCCTGCTGGCACATGCAGCGGGCGCCATGGCCGCCGGATGTCTTTCTCTTTTAAAGACTGCCGGTCACTAAGTTTTATCCCTTCAGAGCAACAGCTCCTGTTTGGTCAGTATATTTTATTGCAGTTAGTTTTCAGGCTCCTTTCCCTTATGGAAATAATCCAGTGGCCATGTTTGATCCATCCACCATGTTCGGCCCATCTGGTTTTAAACCTAATACATTTTGAAAGCAAAATACCATTAGGTTCATAGTATTGAGGGATCCTGGACCTTATGGAGGGTTCCACATGGGTTAAAATTTCATTACACTGCACAGTGAGGTAGAATTTGTTTAAAGTTTGTTGTGGCTGTCAGAGTGACGCAGAATAAAATTTTCACTAACAGAATGTGTTAGCTAGGACTAATGCATTTGGCTCCAGTTGGTGGAGCGATTTGTCTGGTAATAACATCGTAGTTCTGACCATAAACGTCTGCAATAATGATGCAGCCTAATTTTTTTCGGTAAAAGAATGTATTAGCTATGATGAATTTGAGTCAAGTTGGTGGAGCGATTTGAGTGGTTCATTCCGATAAACAACGAGACTCCTCTGTGCTAAGTACTTTCTTCAAAGGACAAGTGGCTTTCAGCAATAACAGGTCTATGATGCCCTTAGATGTCCGGGGGTGCACACGCGCTGCACTGAAGGGATCGCCGTGTATCTATCCGTCGCCGACAGGTGAGGGTAACCCACTCAATGCAGTACGTCATAAGGATCAGGGATTGCAATATGGGCGCAGAATAATTTTTGGGCTAAAAGATCGTATTAGAAATTATGAATTTCGGTCCACTATACACTTGTACAGGGAAAAATATTTAACCGTGGGCTGATATTGACACTATGTAACGCAACAGCTAACAGTAAACATTCGCTATGCTAAATTTCAATCAACTGCACAGTTCAACAGGGCAAGATATTTAAACGTGGCCTAATACTGACGCTATGTAACGTAACAGCTAACAGAATGTCTGTGAAGGTTCTCATTTATCCAGGTCATGGTATATCTGTAAAGAATAAATCAAGGCAACTGGACTTACTGTAGATTTCTTGAAAACGTTTCACTCATTCTTTCAACGAGCTTTCTCAATTCTGAGTGACTGTACAAGAATTCTATGGGAATAAATATGTAACTGAATCAACATCTGGTAATTATACCCAGCATGGGGTCAGATGTCATTATACATACAGAACTCACAGGATTTCACCACCAAAATCCAGAACTTGGTATTGGGCACAGAAGAAACAATGGTCTCCTATGATGTTACATCCATCTTCACCTGCATACCCACGACAGAGGCAATTGAAACAGTCAGGAAACAGTTGCTACTAGACAACACCTTAGGCTGCAGAACAGAACTTAGCCCAGACCAAGTGTGTGCTTTACTGGACCTTTGTCTGAGTACCACCTACTTTAAGTATAAGGACAAGTTCTACAAGCAAAAACATGGCTATGCTATAGGATTGCCAGTCTCACCTATTGTAGCGAACCTGTATATGGAGGAAGTAGAAAGGAAAGCCCTGACCACTTTAAAGGGAATTACACTGAGTCATTGGTTCAGATATGTGGATGACACTTGGGTTAAAATTCATAAACAAGAGTTACAGGATTTCACCGACCACATCAACTCAGTGGATCATAACATCAATTTCACGCGGGAAGATATGCAGAACAACAAACTGGCGTTTCTGGACTGTCTTATAACAGAGGAAGAGGGAACGAAGCTGGGAATAGAGGTCTATCGAAAACCAACACACACAGACCAGTACCTGCTATTTGATTCCCACCATCCTCTAGACCACAAACTGGGAGTCATCCAGACTCTACACCACCGGGCAGAGAAAATCCCAACCAGCACAGAGGCCAAGGCGAAGGAATTCAAACACCTCAGAGGGGCACTTAAAACTTGTGGGTATCCAGTTTGGGCCTTTGTCAAAACAGAAGGAAGGAGAAGAAAGAGCACCAAGACTACCAGTGAGGGCGAGAAGCATGACAACGCAAGAATATGGTTATCCCATATGTAGCTGGGGTGTCTGAGAAACTCAAAAGGATTTTTACTAAACATCACATAACATCACAAGCAAATAAACGCCATATCAGCATGGCTTCATGAGGGAGCGGTCATGCCAAACTAATTTAATCAGTTTCTATGAGGAGGTAAGTTCTAGACTGATAGCGGCGAATCAATGGATGTCGTATATCTGGACTTCTCCAAAGCATTTGACACTGTACCACATAAAAGGTTAGTA
The DNA here is from genome assembly GCF_905171765.1 of Bufo bufo. Classification (NCBI taxonomy): domain Eukaryota; kingdom Metazoa; phylum Chordata; class Amphibia; order Anura; family Bufonidae; genus Bufo; species Bufo bufo. Next base: position 593,459,419 of record NC_053391.1, read on the forward strand.
TATAAAATGAGAATGCTCGGACTGGGAGAAAACGTCTGTATGTGGGTAAGTAACTGGCTGAGGGATAGAAAACAGAGGGTGGTTATTAACGGTACACACTCAGATTGGGTCACTGTCACTAGTGGGGTACCTCAGGGGTCAGTATTGGGCCCTAGTCTCTTCAATATATTTATTAATGATCTTGTAAAAGACTTGCATAGTAAAATATCAATTTTTGCAGATGACACTAAACTGTGTAAGGTAATTACCACTGAAGAGGACAGTATACTACTACAGAGCGATCTGGATAGACTGGAGGCTTGGGCAGATAAGTGGCAGATGAGGTTTAACACTGACAAATGTAAGGTTATGCACATGGGAAGGAATAATGCAAGTCACCCGTACATACTAAATGGTAAAACACTGGCTAACACTGACATGGAAAAGGATCTAAGAATTTTAATAAACAGCAAACTAAGCTGCAAAAAACAGTGTCAGGCAGCTGCTGCCAAGGCCAATAAGATAATGGGTTGCATCAAAAGGGGCATAGATGCCCGTGATGAGAACATAGTCCTACCACTTTACAAATCATTAGTCAGACCACACATGGAGTACTGTGTACAGTTCTGGGCTCCTGTGAACAAGGCAGACATAGCAGAGCTGGAGAGGGTCCAGAGGAGGGCAACTAAAGTAATAACTGGAATGGGGCAACTACAGTACCCTGAAAGATTATCAAAATTAGGGTTATTCACTTTAGAAAAAAGACGACTGAGGGGAGATCTAATTACTATGTATAAATATATCAGGGGTCAGTACAGAGATCTATCCCATCATCTATTTATCCCCAGGACTGTAACTGTGACGAGGGGACATCCTCTGCGTCTGGAGGAAAGAAGGTTTGTACAGTGAGACTATGGTAACTTACTACGGTAAGAGCAATGAGACTATGGAACTCTCTGCCTGAGGAGGTGGTGATGGTGAGTACAATAAAGGAATTCAAGAGGGGCCTGAATGTATTTCTGGAGTGTAATAATATTACAGGCTATAGCTACTAGAGAGGGGTCGTTGATCCAGGGAGTTATTCCTCACAGTTTTTTTTTTTTTGCCTTCCTCTGGATCAACTTGCAGGATGACAGGCCGATTTGGATGGACAATTGTCTTTTTCGGCCTTATGTACTATATTACTATGTTACATCCCTGTCTGCTTTAAACCCAGCAACACACTGAGGCAACAACTGGTTCTCCCAAAAGACCCAACGCCTAAACACAAGATGGACAACATTGTGTACGCAGTCCAGTGCAATGAGGAATGCTCAGAACTGTATATCTGCGAAACAAAACAACAACTACATCAGCGTATGGCTCAGCATAGAAGAGCCAAAACCTCTGGTCAAGATTCAGTCGTGTACTTACATCTAAAAGAAACAGGTCACACCTTTGAAGACAGTCAAGTACGTGTTTTGGATAAGGAGGCCGATTGGTACAAACGAGGTGTGAAGGAGGCCATCTACGTAAAAATGGAGAAGCCGAGCTTGAATAGAGGTGGTGGGGGGGGGGGGGGGTAGACATCTATTGTCTGCCACATACAATGCTGTCTTGACACCTTTTTCTGGGAGGTCATTATCACCTACTAACTTCAGTTAGGATAATGGAATCAACACCTTTGACACCATGCTGGGTATAATGACCTCTGACCCCATGCTGGGTATAATTACCAGATGTTGATTCAGTTACATATTTACTCCCAGAGAATTATTGTACACTCAGAATTGAGAAAGCTCGTTGGAAGAACGGGTGAAACGTATTCAAGAAATCTACAGTAAGTCCAGTTGCCTTGATTTATTCTTTACAGATATAGCTAACAGAATGCATTTGTTATGATAAATTTGGCTCCACTGCTCATTTGAACAAGGTGAAATATTTAACCGTCGCCTAATATTGACGCTATGTAATGCAACAGCTAACAGAATGCCTTTGCTATGATAAATTTGGCTCCACTGTACAGTTGAACAGGGCAAAATATTTCACCGTCCTGGAATACGGAGGCAATGTAACTATTTCACTAACATAACGTATTAACTCTGAATGTGGGGCAGTAGAACGTGCTGCACAAGGTGATATATTACACCTGCCTTATATACCCATAGCAACCAATCAGATTCCACCTTTCTTTTTCAAAAGTAGCTCTGCAAAATGAAAATTGGAATCTGATTGGTTGCAGTGGGCAATTATGCAGTTTTTTCTTTGCAAACGGATAGCATTTGTTTCCGGATCCGGATGTGGATCCATCTAACAAATGCATTAAAACACTGGATCCGTCTCTCCGGTGTCATCCGGAAAAACAAATCTGGTATTTATTTTGTTTGCATTTTTAAAGATCTGCGCATGCGCAGACCGGAAAACCGGATCCGTTTTGCTGGAACACTTGGTGCCGGATCCGGCATTAATGCATTTCAATGGAAAATAATGCTGCAAGTGTTCCGGAATTTTGGACGGAGAAAATACCGCAGCATGCTGCGGTATTTTCTCCGGCCAAATACCGTAAGGCCTCATGCACACGACCGTATTTTTTTGCGGTCCGCAAAAACGGGTTCCGTTTTTCAGTGATCCGTGACCGTTTTTTCGTCCATGGGTCTTCCTTGATTTTTGGAGGATCCACGGACATGAAAAAAAAGTTGTTTTGGTGTCCGCCTGGCCGTGCGGAGCCAAACGGATCCGTCCTGAATTACAATGCAAGTCAATGGGGACGGATCCGTTTGACGTTGACACAATATGGTGCAATTTCAAACGGATCCGTCCCCCATTGACTTTCAATGTAAAGTCAGGAGTTAATATACCATAGGAGCGGAGTTTTCTCCAATCCGATGGTATATTTTAACTTGAAGCGTCCCCATCACCATGGGAACGCCTCTATGTTAGAATATACCGTCGGATTTGAGTTACATCGTGAAACTCAAATCCGACAGTATATTCTAACACAGAGGCGTTCCCATGGTGATGGGGACGCTTCAGGTTAGAATATACTAAAAGAACTGTGTACATGACTGCCCCCTGCTGCCTGGCAGGTGCTGCCAGGCAGCAGGGGGCAGCCCCCCCCCCTGTAGTTAACACATTGGTGGCCAGTGCGGCCGGCCCCCCCCCCCCCTCCCCTGTAGTTAACTCATTGGTGGCCAGTGGGCCCCCCCCTCCCGCCCCAGTAGTTAACTCATTGGTGGCCAGTGGGCCCCCCTCCCTCCCCTGTAGTTAACTCATTAGTGGCCAGTGGGCCCCCCTCCCTCCCCTGTAGTTAACTCATTGGTGGCCAGTGGGCCCCCCTCCCTCCCCTGTAGTTAACTTGTTGGTGGCCAGTGGGCCCCCCTCCCTCCCCTGTAGTTAATTCGTTGGTGGCCAGTGGGCCCCCCTCCCTCCCCTGTAGTTAACTCGTTGGTGGCCAGTGGGCCCTCTCCCCTCCCTCCCCCTCCTAATTAAAATCTCCCCCCCTATCATTGGTGGCAGCGGAGAGTACCGATCGGAGTCCCAGTTTAATCGCTGGGGCTCCGATCGGTAACCATGGCAACCAGGACGCTACTGCTGTCCCGGTTGCCATGGTTACTTAGCAGTTTGTAGCAGCATTATACTTACTTGCGAGCTGTGATGTCTGCGTCCGGCCGGGAGCTCCTGCTACTGGTAAGTGACACGTCATTAAGCAATGCGCCACACAGACCTGTCACTTACCAGTAGGAGGAGCTCCCGGCCGGACGAAGACATCGCAGCTCGCAGGTAAGTATAATGCTGCTACAAATTGCTAAGTAACCATGGCAACCGGGACAGCAGTAGCGCCCTGGTTGCCATGGTTACCGATCGGAGCCCCAGCGATTAAACTGGGACTCCGATCGGTACTCTCCGCTGCCACCAATGATAGGGGGAGAGAGTTTAATTAGGAGGGGGAGGGAGGGGAGAGGGCCCACTGGCCACCAACGAGTTAACTACAGGGGAGGGAGGGGGGCCCACTGGCCACCAACGAGTTAACTACAGGGGAGGGAGGGGGGGACCACTGGCCACCAACGAGTTAACTACAGGGGAGGGGGGGGGCGGCCGCACTGGCCACCAATGAGTTAACTACAGGGGAGGGAGGGGGGGGGCAGCCGCACTGGCCACCAATGAGTTAACTACAGGGGAGGGAGGGGGGGGGGGGCGGCCGCACTGGCCACCAATGTGTTAACTACAGGGGGGGCTGCCCCCTGCTGCCTGGCAGCACCTTCCAGGCAGCAGGGGGCAGTCATGTACACAGTTCTTTTAGTATATTCTAACCTGAAGCGTCCCCATCACCATGGGAACGCCTCTGTGTTAGAATATACTGTCGGATCTGAGTTTTCACGAAGTGAAAACTCAGCTCTGAAAAAGCTTTTATGCAGACGGATCTTCAGATCCGTCTGTATTAAAGTAACCTACGGCCACGGATCACGGACACGGATGCCAATCTTGTGTGCATCCGTGTTCTTTCACGGACCCATTGACTTGAATGGGTCCGTGAACCGTTGTCCGTCAAAAAAATAGGACAGGTCATATTTTTTTGACGGACAGGATACATGGATCACGGTCTCGGCTGCAAAACGGTGCATTTTCCGATTTTTCCACGGACCCATTAAAAGTCAATGGGTCCGCGAAACTAAACGGAAAGCGGCACAACGGCCACGGATGCACACAATGGTTGTGTGCATGAGGCCTAAGAGTGACTGAACTGAAGACATCCTGATGCATACTGAACGGATTGCTCTCCCTTCTGAATGCATTAAGACGGAACTCAATACCGGAAAAGAATAACGCTAGTGTGAAAGTTATACTGTATATGACTCCAAAGCCGCACTGCTTTTTCTAATACAGTAGTGTGTAGAGGGAGATATCTACACAGGGTGTAGAGGGAAACTATTATATTACCTTGGGAATTATTTTTATGTTCAAAATACACTAAAAGTCAATCTGATTGGATGGATAACAAAACATGATGGTTGGACTATACGTATATGTTCAGCCATAAATAATATTATGTCATGTTATCAGTGGGAGAGGGCGAGTACAATGTAATCAGTAAGAATGATCCACCACTGGGTGAGACAAATATCTCTACAGTATATCAATGTAAAGAAAAATCACTGAATAAAGTGGCCTAAATGGGAGGAAATGCTCAACCCTAAACACTGTAGCGTGTTTATAATTGGGGGACCTTAGCACCTATCAGACTGTGTTCACACCACACTGAGATACCTTGACGGGGTGCGCAGGGCTCCGATATGTTCCTGATTGGAAGATATTGGCTAAAGTCTCAGCTTTTAACATCAGCGTGAGGGTCTAGCCAGTATGGTCAGTCCCATATTATTGTGGTGCACCTTTTTTCAGTGATTTATATCAACGTAAGCCAAATAATATGTCATGAATGCCTCTGGTTCATCCTCCTTTCTTCCATAATATTTATGTAAAATTCTGGTCACAGGAGATAGATCATCTTTTTGGTCCATTCATGGTAAATTTGCATGGTCTTCTGCAATACTTCCAAAAAGTTTTTATTTATTGTTTAACAGCACATTTACCCATTATTAGCAAGGAGCACAAATCGATGTAACAATTGCCACACGTACTAAAATATATTTGAAAATCTCCCAAAGTATTAAGAAAAAATCAATGAAATCACCCAAAAAAATTGTAAATTGTTGAAATAACATCATTGAGTGACATTGGTTTATTTCATGAGGAGCCTGATGACTACATTGGGTAAAATGGTCTTTCTGATAAGTGGATTTGTGCGATGGAGAAAATGTTTGGAAACACTGGCTTCCTGCTAAGTCTTGTTATTTTAATGCTCTTCTAGTACACGTTAATACTTTACAGTTGACCAGTAGAGATGGCCTTGCGGTTCGCCCGGCGGTCGTTTCGTGGCGAACTTTACGTTTTCGCGATTCGCCGAACATGAGAACATATGGAGATATTTGCGCCCGCCATATTCTTTTACATTGTGAAGAACTTTGACCTATGACACATCCATCAGGTGGTACAGGACAGCCAATTGAGACGTTTCAGCACATGGACATACCCCCTACCTTATAAATAAACCTGATCTGGCTGCCATTTTACATTCAGTGTTTTGCCAGTGTAGGGAGAGGTTGCTTTGTGGAGCAGGGACAGACTGTTAGGGACACCAAACGCTAGCTAATAGGGCCACAAAAGTCCTTTTAAGGACTGGTATAGGTGTGCTATCGATAGGTGTGATACACAGAGGGGTGCGATATACTTATAATATACTTTTATAATGAGTCAAAAACACATAGATCTATATAGTGATCACCTGGAAGTCAGGGGCCTAGGGGCTTACTAGGGCCATTTTTATATAGGGTAAGGTTCTGGACGGGGTCGCTCTTATCAGGGCGGGTGGTCTGTGGTTAGGCTATCAGGGCCAGAATAGCACCCCCCTGTAGGGCAATATCAGGGACAGTTCTTTGCCCACCCTGTCCTTCAATACCACATCATCATCTAGCCTAGGGATAGATGTTTTTTGCTTTCCCTCCGGGATTCATGGATGTGCACTGGAACCCCCCGGATTGTGGTAGGACATATGGTTTCTGATTTGGTGCCGCCAAGCACCTGATTTAGTGCTGCCGAGCACTTGTTACTGCCTACCACATCTATGCTTTTTGCTTAACTTTAATCATTTAATTTATTTTCATTTTGAGGGTATCTTTTCAATTCACACGTCCGCAAAATGGGTCCGCATCCGTTCCGCAATTTTGCGGAACGGGTGCAGACCCATTCATATTCAATGGGGCCGGAATGTGCTGTCCGCATTTGCGGATCCGCACTTCCGCATCCGTGCTTCCGTTTCCGCAAAAAAATAGAACATGTCCTATTCTTGTCTGCAATTGCAGACAAGATTAGGCATTTTCTATTATAGTGCTAGCGATGTTCGGTCCGCAAATTGCGGAATGCACATTGCCGATGTCTGCAAATCACTTACGGACGTGTGAGTGGACCCTTATAGTAACATTATTATCTTTATGTATATTCTAATGAATTGCCTTCCTTGTACAATGTTATAATATACTTTCTATGTTAGAAAGTATATTATAGTGCATTTGTATTGTGCGGCAGTTGTGTGCGGTTCTGCTGTGATACTGCAGGTATATAGAGGGACAAGTCACCCCCCAAAAAAACAGATTGAAGCGGGGTGTTATATACCAATATACTTTCTTTATAGTGCATTTGGGTGCTGCATAGTGCATTTGCGCATGCGCGTACGCGAAAATTATATTGCCGATATTTTGCATTGAAAAAAATTATGAATGGAGATCGCAAATTCGAATTATACATCTGGTATGTCACTGTCCATGTTGTGGGACTATTTGTGCACTTCTAGTAATTATTTCTTGGCTGCAAATATGAGCTGAAGGTTTTTCAGGTTCGCCTGCCATTAAAATGAATGGGACCCGCCGCGAACTTGCGGTTTGCGAACATTTGACCGCGTTCGCGAACAGTCCCGGCAGATGTTCGTCCATCACTATTGACCAGATCTAGCTGATTAGATACTGATGCATGCAAAGGTGGCATCAATGTTCAAAGTTATCCTCAAAGTCATAGAGTCCTTCAGTATGACTCAGGCTACTCCCAATTTTTGTCTATGCAGACTGCATGGCTGTGTGCTTGATTTTATGCATCCATTTGCAATGAAGTTGGCTTAAACATATGAGCTCAATAATTCAGAAGGATTTCCTCATACTTCTAGTACTTAGCTATTAGTGATAGATTAACATCAGCCGGGACGATTCGAATATTCGCGAACCACGCGTTCGCGGCGGACCCCATTGACTTTAATGGCAGGCAAACCTGAAAAACCTTCAGGTCATATTTGCAGCCACCAAATACTTACTAGAAGTGCACAAATAGTCCCACAACATGGACAATAGCATACCAGAGGGGTATCAATGGCAAAAATTCCAACAAAAAATATGTATTTTAATCAGGGGCTATTTTTATGCGTCTTAAAGGGAAACTCTCAAAAATGTGCCCTGCTGGAGACTAGAAAATTTTTATTTTAGGCCACGGGGGTACAGGCCCCAAAAATTAGGCATTCACCTGAAAGAAAAGAATAAGTGATTATGTGGCTGGAGGTATATTAGACGGTCACTGGATAACAATTTTACTGTTGGCCAGTACAGGCCCCAAAAATTAGGCATTCACCTGACAGAAAAGAACAAGTGATTATATGGCTGGAGTTACATTAGGCGGTCACTGAATAACAATTTTACTGTAGGCCAGTAGAGTACAGGCCTCAAAAATTAGGCATTCACCTGACAGAAAAGGCCTTTTATGCTGCTGTATATACATAAGACAAGGACCATTCTTTGTTCTGTGTGGTGGCGAATATGTGTGGGCTGGCATGAGGAAATTCAATTACACGTGGTCGTCACAGGTGTTGAATTCCTCCGAGATCCATGCCTCATTCATTTTTAGAAATGTAAGGTAGTCCACACTGTCGTGAGCTAGGCAAGTGCACTTATCGGTCACGATCCCCCCTACTGCGCTGAACGTCCTTTCAGACAGGACACTAGGCGAGGGGCAAGCCAAGAGTTCCATGGAAAATTGTGCCAGCTCTGGCACAGGTCAAGCCTGCACACCCAGTAGTCCCGGGGTTCCTTGCTTCTGATAGCATCCACATCGGCCGTTAACCCGATGTAGTCGGATACCTGTCGGTCTAGGAGTTCCCTGAGGTTGGATTGGGAGGCCGGCTCTCGATGGGTTAGCTGCAAGAATGATCTCATATACGAAGTGACCAACACATCTTCAAACCGCCCTCTTCCTGCAGGCACAGTAGGATTGGTACCCGCACCTGATTCGCTGTGGGTGGAAATTCTTCTGCCAGCTCCCGCAACAGCAGAATGCAGCATCTCTCACAGCAAGGCCTGGAAATTCTGCATTATGACAGCCCTCTGTGATGCTGGTAACATGTCCGCCATTTTGTGTTTGTACCAGGGGTATAAGTACGTTGCCACCCAGTACTGGTCCTTGCCCTTTATGCTTTTTATACGGGGGTCCTTCTTCAAACACTGGAGCATGAAGGCCCCCATTTGCACTAAATTGGAAGCGGTAGAGAACCCTTGCTACTGCTCATCGCCCAGGAGAATGTTGTCCTCGGTCTCCTCCCCCCAGCCACAGACAACACCGGGGATCCCCGAAAAGTTTAAAGTCCCCCTCAAAGCCTGCTCTTCTTTCTCCTCCTCCTCCCCCCAGCCACCATCCTCCTCTGACTCCTCTTCAGACTCCTGCTGACTTGTCTCAGATGGAGTAGGCCGCCCCGGGAATTCATTCAGCATTGCGACTTCCTCATCTTCCAGCTCCTGCTCCTCGATGGCTTGATCAATGACACGACGCAATGCACGCTCCAGAAAGAAGCTGTAAGGTACTATGTCACTGATGGTGCCCTGTCTGCGACTGACCAGATTGGTGATCTCATCAAATGGCCACAGAAGTCTGCATGCGTCGCACATGAGCAGCCACTGGTGCGGTGAAAAGAAACCAAGCTCCCCAGAACCTGTCCTGCTGCAGAGTTCATACAGGTAGTCGTTAACGGCACGTTGCTGCTGGAGCTGCCTATCAAGCATATACAATGTGGAGTTCCAGCGCGTCAGGCTGTCACAAATCGTCTAATGAGCATGTGGTGTTTCCGCTGAACGTCAGCAAGGCGAGCCATGGCCGGGTAAGATCTTCAAAAATGGCCAGAGATTTTTCTGGCCTGCCGCAAGACGTCCTGGACCCCGGGGTATTTGGCAACAAATCGCTGCACGACTAAGTTCAGGACCTGTGCGATGCATGGCACGTGTGTCCTTTTGCCCTGGTCAGCGCGCTCAGCAGATTGGCACCGTTGTCGCACACCACTTTACCAACTGTCAAATTGAGCGGAGTTAGCCACTGATCGGCCTGTGACCGCAAAGCTGAAAGCAGTGCAGGACTGGTGTGGCTCTTGGCTTCCAGGCACAACAGCTGCAGCACAGCATGGCAACATCTCACCTGGCACAATAAATAGGTTCTGAGGAGCTTGGGGGGCGCAGAGGAAGAGGCGGTAGCCGTGGAAAAGGAGGAGTCAACCGAGGAGGAGACGGAGGATGGAGTAGGAGGAGGAGAAGAAGAGGCAGGCCTGCATGCAATCAGTGGCGATAACACCAAATCCACACGGGTTACATGTTGGGTTACATGTTACATGTTGGGTTACATGCCTTGGGTTACATGTTAATATAGTGGGACCGCGCTGCTCCTTATTCACACACAAAGCGTTTTTCCAGGAATGCAGGTATTCACTTTATCTGGCTCAAGACAGACACCCTTCAGTTGGATCGCAGTGTGCTTCAACACAGATTGAAACTCAGCAAATCTCTGCTGGATGGTCGTAAGCTCTTCTGCAAGATGTCATAAACCGCACAATAGTGAGAGTACCTCCGGCACAGTTAAAAAATTCTGTTTTATTATACTCACAGAAGTAAAATGGTTTTTCAGCATATCAATATAATAATATTCTATTCTATATTATATTGATATGCTGAAAAACCATTTTACTTCTGTGAGTATAATAAAACAGAATTTTTTAACTGTGCCAGAGGTACTCTCACTACTGTGCGGTTTATGACATCTTGCAGAAGAGCTTACGACCATCCAGCAGAGATTTGCTGAGTTTCAATCTGTGTTGAAGCTCACTGCAATCCAACTGAAGGGTGTCTGTCTTGAGCCAGATAAAGTGAATACCTGCATTCCTGGAAAAACGCTTTGTGTGTGAATTAGTTAGCAGCGCGGTCCCACTATATTTACATTTTGCATTTGTGAAGAACCCACTTCATTTCGGGAGACCAGCAGCGCATGTACCATTGAAACCAAGTGACTCATTTTATTTTATTGTACTTATAGCCATGGGTTACATGCTTGACGGCCGTCAGAAGGTTCATTCAGTGGTTAGTAATGCCATAGTCACAAAAAATATTATAGTTCTAATGCTACGTTTATTTATAAAGTGAGATGCTTGGCAAATGCATTTTGTACAAAACCATTTGAGCCCGTCTGCCAAACGTCAAGGCGATCTCTGTAAGACGGGAACCTAACACTAAATACTACCTGTTATGCGCAATAATGGCCGCCATAAAATTCAGGAAGTGTTGGTTCCACATGCATGCTGGGTCCATCGACACGTCATCATCGTCACCTTCACCACCGATGACATTAGAGATCTCGGAGTAGGCAGCAACAGTAGAGATCACCCTCCTTGGGCTGAACTGGATATTGTCGTCAGACCGCTGGGTGGCGGCCGTTGCTACCTCCTCTTCCTCATCCAATGCCAAGAATGGCTGCGCATCAGTAAGGTCTGGGAATGGATGGGAAAATAATTCCTCTGACTCGAGTGGAGGGGCTATGGTGGTGGTGATGGTGGTGTCTTTGGGGGTGCACACAGCAGAGAGTGAGGAGTGTGCAGATACAGAGGATGAGGAGGGTGCAGAAGCGGAAGGCTGAGTGAGCCTCTCAACCAACTCTGGTACGTCCTTTGATGTAATCGCACGCACCTTCTCCAACTTCCCACTTAGGCTCCGGCCTGGTGCACCTGCCCGACCCCTACCACCCCTGCGGAACGGCTTGCCTCTTCCTCTGCCTGTCATTTTCAAAATAACCCTGTGCCAAAGTCCCTAGAGAAGAGCATTATTTGTTGAAGCAAATACTGTATATCGCAGGCCTCAATCAGTATTTGGTGGAAGCTGGTACATCAAACCCCTTAATCTGTATTTTGTGGAAGCAGGTGTATCGCAGGCCTCAATCAATATTTGGTGGAAGCAGGAATATCAATCCCCTTAATCAGTATTTTGTGAATTTAGGTGTATTCCAGGTCTCAATCAATATCTGGTGGAAGCAGGTATATGATTCCCCTTAATCAGTATTTTGTGGAAGCAGGTGTATCGCAGGCCTCAATTAATATTTGGTGGAAGCAGGTATATCAAACCCCTCAATCGGTATTTTGTGGAAGCAGGTATATCGCACCCCTTAATCAGTATTTTGTGGAAGCAGGTGTATCGCAGGCTGCAATCAGTATTTTGTGGAAGCAGGTATATAGAACCCTTTAATCAGTATTTTGTGGAAGCAGGTGTATCGTAGGCCTCGAACAGTATTTGGTGGAAGCAGGTATATCAGTCCCCCTAATCAGTATTTTGTGGAAGCAGGTATATAGAACACCTTAATCAATATTTTCTGGAAGCAGGTATATCGCAACCCTCAATCTGTATTTTGTGGAAGCAGGTATATCCCACCCCTTATTCAGTATTTTGTGGAAGCAGGTATATCGCACCCCTCAATCAGTATTTTGTGGAAGCAGGTATATCAAACCCTTTAATTAGTATTTTGTGTAAGCAGGTATATCAGTCCCTTTAATCAGTATTTTGTGGAAGCAGGTATAAAGAACCCCTTAAAATTTGGTGGAAGCAGGTATATCGCACCCCTCAATCAGTATTTTGTGGAAGCAGGTATATCAAACCCCTTAATCAGTATTTTGTGAAAGCAGGTATGTCAAACCCATTAATAGGTATTTTGTGGAAGCAGGTATATCGCACCCCTCAATCAGTATTTTGTGGAAACTGGTATATAGAACCCCTTAATCAATATTTTGTGGAAGCAGGTATATCGCACCCCTCAATCAGTATTTGGTGGAAGATGGTATTTCAAACCCCTTAATCATATTTTGTGGAAGCAGGTGTATCGCAGGCCTCAATCAATATTTGATGGAAGCAGGTATATCAATCCCCTTAATCAGTATTTTGTGGAAGCAGTTATCTCGCAGGCCTCAATCAGTATTTGGTGGTAGCAGGTGTATCAAACCCCTTAATCAGTATTTTGTGGAAGCAGGTGTATCGCAGGCCTCAATCACTATTTTGTGGAAGCAGATATATCAATCTTCTTAATCAGTATTTTGTGGAAGCAGGTGTATCGCAGGCCTCAATCAGAATTTGGGGGAAGAAGGTATATAAATCCCCTGAATCTGTATTTTTTGGAAAAAGGTATATAGAACCCCTTAATCAATATTTGGTGGAAGCAGGTATATCGCACCCCTCAATCAGTGTTTTGGGGAAGGAAGTATATCAAACCCCTTAATCAGTATTTTGTGGAAGCAGGTATATCGCATCCCTCAATCAGTATTTTGTGGAAGCAGGTATATAAAACCCCTAATCAATATTTGGTGGAAGCAGGTATATCGCACCCCTCAATCTGTGTTTTGTGGAAGCAGGTGTATCAAACCCCTTAATTCAGTATTTTGCAGAAGCAGGTATATCGCAGGCCTCAATCAATATTTGGTGGAAGCAGGTATATCAATCCCGTTAATCAGTATTTTGTGGAAGCAGGTGTATCGCAGGCCTCAATTAATATTTGGTGGAAGCAGGTATATCAATCCCCTTAATCAGTATTTTGTGGAAGCAGTTATCTTGCAGGCCTAAATCAATATTTGGTGGAAGCTGGTATATCAAACCCCTTAATCAGTATTTTGTGGAAGCAGGTATATAGAACCCCTTAATCAATATTTGGTGGAAGCAGGTATATAGAACCCCTTAATCAATATTTGGTGGAAGCAGGTATATCGCAACCCTCAGTCTGTATTTTGTGGAAGCAGGTATATCAAACCCCTTTATCAATATTTTTTGGAAGCAGATATATCGCACCCCTCAATCAGTATTTTGTGGAAGCAGGTATATAAAACCCCTTAATCAATATTTGATGGAAGCAGGTATATTGTACCCCTCAATCTGTATTTTGTGGAAGCAGGTATATCAAACCCCTCAATCAGTATTTTGTGGAAACTGGTATATAGAACCCCTTAATCAATATTTGGTGGAAGCAGGTATATTGCACCTCTCAATCAGTATTTTGTGAAAGCGGGTATATCGCAGGCCTCAATAAATATTTGGTGGAAGCAGGTATATCGCACCTCTCAATATGTATTTTGTGGAAGCAAGTATATCAAACCCCTTAATCAATATTTTGTGAAAGCAGGTATATTGCACCCGTCAATCAGTTTTTTGGGGGGCAAGAGGTATATCACACCCTTTGCAAATAGTTGTTCCAATAGCGCTTGTCCCTCTATATACCTGCGGTATCGCAGCAGAACCGCACACAACTGCTGCACAATGCAAATACACTATATACTTTCTATGTTAGAAAGTATATTATAGGTAGGGTTGAGCGAACCCGAACTGTAAAGTTCAGGTTCGTACCGAACTTTAGGATTTTGTACCCCGGACCCGAACCCAAATTTTTTTGTAAAAGTTTGGGTTCATTGTTCGGCGATTTAATGGCGCTTTTTGAAAGGCTGCAGAGCAGCTAATCAACAAGCGTTTAACTTGTGTGCCCTTAAAAGCCATCACAGCCATGCCTACTAATGGCATGGCTGGGATTGGCCAGTGCAGCATGTGACCCAGCCTCTATATAAGCTGGAGTCCTGTAGCGCTACATGTCACTCTGCTCTGATTAGTGTAGGGATAGGATGCTGCTGCTGTGAGGGAGAAAATAGGAAATAATCTTTAATCTGAAGTGCTTGTTAACTCAGCAATCTACCTAGATTTTGTTTTGTGGGTGCAGTGCACAATCTTTTTACCCTGCCCTGAGGCCAGTGACACAGATAACTAACTTTTATCCGTCTGTTAGTTAGGTGGGCGACGGTGGCCATTTTATGCAAGTTCAGTGCACCAGCACAGCATATGTGCATTTGTGACAGTCAAATAAAAGCTTTGCAAGACCCTACATCTGTGGCCTTTGCAGCATTTGTCAGTGTGAAATACAATCTTGAAATACTGCAATAATTTCCTGGGTTTAAAAAAGCACCAATTTTTTGCAATATCCCACAACTGGTGCCTTTGCAGCATTTGTCAGTGTGAAATATAAGCTTGAAATACTTCAATAATTTTCTGGGTTTTAAAAAAACACCCTTTTTGGGCAAAATACTAAATTTGCGGCGTTTACTGCATCTGTCATTGTTAAATACAAGCTTAAAATACTGCAATTACCCTACATCTGGGGCCTATGATGCATTTGTCAGTGTAAAATATAATCTTGAAATACTGCAATAATTTTTCTGGATTTAAAAAAGCACCCATTTATGGAAAAACCCTACATCTGGGGCCTATGCTGCATTTGTCAGTGTGAAATATAATCTTGAAATACTGCAATAATTTTCTGGGTTTAAAAAATCACCCATTTTTGGCAATACCCTACATCTGGGGCCTATTCTGCATTTGTCAGTGTGAAATATAATCTTGAAATACTGTAATAATTTTCTGGGTTTATAAAAGCACCCATTTTTGGCAATTGCCTACATCTGGGGCCTATGCTGCATTTGTCAGTATGAAATATAATCTTAAATACTGCAATAATTTTCTGGGTTTTAAAAAACACCCTTTTTGGGCAAAATACAAAATTTGCGGCATTTACTGCATCTGTCATTGTTAAATACAAGCTTCAAATACTGCAATAATTTTCTGGGTTTAAAAAAGCACCCATTTATGGCAAAACCCTACATCTGGGGCCTATACTGCATCTGTCATTGTTAAATACAAGCTTGAAATACTGCAATAATTTTCTGGGTTTAAAAAAGCACCCATTTTTGGCAATACCCTACATCTGGGGCCTATGCTGCATTTGTCAGTGTGAAATAAAATCTTGAAATACTGCAATAATTTTCTGTTTTAAAAAAAAAACATCCTTTTTGGGTAAAATACTAAATTTGCAGCCTCTGCTGCATCTGTCAGTGTGATATACAAGCGTTAGATACCACTGTTATATACTGCTATTACTAAAACACCCTTTTTGAGCAAAAAACAGAATTTGTGGCATTTGCTGCATCTGTCTTTGTTAAATACAAGCTTGAAATACTGCAATAATTTTCTGGGTTTAAAAAAGCATCCATTTTTGGCAATACCCTACATCTGGGGCCTATGCTGCATGTGTCAGTTTGAAATATAATCTTGAAATACTGCAATTATTTTCTGAGTTTTAAAAAACACCCTTTTTGGGCAAAATACTAAATTTGCAGCCTTTGCTGCATATGTCAATATAAATAAAAAAGCGTTAGATACCACTGTTATAGTCTGCTATAAAAAAAACACCCTTTTTGAGCAAAATACTAAATTTACAGACTTTGCTGCATCTGTCAGTGTGAAATACAAGCGTTAGATACTACTGTTATATTCTGCTATTAAAAAAACACCCATTTTGGGCAAAATACTAAATTTGCGGCATTTGCTGCATCTGTCATGTTAAATACAAGCTTGAAATACTGCAATAATTTTATGGGTTTAAAAAAGCACCCATTTTTGGCAATACCCTACATCTGGGGCCTATGCTGCATGTGTCAGTTTGAAATATAATCTTGAAATACTGCAATAATTTTCTGGGTTTAAAAAGGACCCATTTTTGGCAATACCCTACATTTGGGGCCTATGCTGAATCTGTTAGTGTGAAATACACACGTTAGATACTGCTGTTATCTTCTGTTATTTAAAAAAAAAAACTATTTTGGGCCAAATACTAAGTTTGCAGCTTTGCTGCATCTGTCAGTGTGAAATACACGCATTAGATACTGCTGTTATCTTCTGTTATTAAAAAAACACCCATTTTGGGCAAGATCCTAAATTTGCAGAGAATCAGAAAAGTGTTAAATAAGGGACGTGGCCCCGGTCGTGGTGCTGCTGGTGGAGCTCCTGTTGCAGGGAGAGGATGTGGTCGATCTGTGCCAGCTACACGCACAAGTGAAACACCTTCCTCAGGTGCGAGTAGGCGACAGAACCTTTAGCGCTATTTGGTCGAGCCTAATGCGGCTCTACGAATGGTGAGGCCAGAACAAGTACAGGTGATAGTAGATTGGGTTGCTGACAATGCCTCCAGTTCCTTCACATTGTCTCCCACACAGTCTCCTGCTGAAAGATCAGAGTTGGCACCTGCAGCCCATGTCCATCAGTCTTTCACCTCACTCAGCACGTCTCGGATGATGACGAAACACAGGTGCCAACTGCTGTGGCTTTCGAAAGTGTGCAGACCGACAAGAAGGGCAGAGGTGAAGACTGGGTGGAAGATGATGTGGAGGACGATGAGGTCCTCAACCCCACATGGAATCAAGGTTATGCGATTGACCTGTCCAGTTCGGAGGAAGAGACGGTGGTCTCACAGAGCCACCAGCACAGCAGAAGAGGGAGCAGGGTGCAAAAACCGGAGCGGCCGTCCCCTAGACAGTACGCCTGCTACTGCCCAAAGCAGCAAGGGACCAAGCACACCAAAGCCAGCTCCAAGGAGTTCCCTGGCGTGGCAGTTCTTCAGACAATGTGCTGACGACAAGACACGAGTGGTTTGCACGCTGTGCAATCAGAGCCTGAAGCGAAGCATAAACATTCTCAACCTGAGCACAACCTGCATGACCAGGCATCTAAGTGCAAAGCACGAGCTGCAGTGGCGTAGACACTTCAAAAAAAATGAAAGGTCTCTGGCTCCTTCTGCCACCCCGCAAACAGAGGATCTGCCAGCAACACCACCACCTGGGTCACCAAGCATCTCCACAATGTCCCAGGGAAGCGTTCAGCTCTCCATCTCCCAAACACTAGAGCGGAAGAGGAAGTACCCCCCTACCCACCCGCGATCCCTGGCCCTGAATGCCAGCATTTCAAAATTACTGGCCTTTTAAATGCTGTCATTCTGTATGGTAGAGACTGACGGCTTTAAAAGCCTTATGGCGGTGGCTGTCCCACAGTACGTCGTGTCTAGCTGCCACTAATTTTCCAGGCGAGCCATCCCTTCCCTGCACAACCAAGTGGGGGACAAAATCAGGTGTGCACTGCGTAACGCCATCTGTGGCAAGGTTCACCTAACTATGGATGCGTGGACCAGTAAGCACGGTCAGGGACATTATATCTCCCTAACAGCACACTGGTTAAATGCAGTGGCGGCTGGGCCTGAGGCGGATAGCAGTTTGGTGCATGTCCTTCCACCACCGAGGATTGCAGGGCGCTTCTCTTTGCCTCCTGTTGTTCCTCCTCCTACTCCGCTTCCTCATCCACTACCGCCTCCTCATCCGGTCAGCGTAACACCTTCACCACCAACTTCAGCACAGCCAGGGATAAACAACAGCAGGCAGTTTTAAAACGTATCTGTTTGGGGGACAAGCCCCACACCGCGCAGGAGCTGTGGATGGGCATAGAACAACAGACCGATGAGTGGTTGGTGCCAGTGAGCCTCAAGCCCGGCCTGGTGGTGTGCGATAATGGCCGAAATCTCGTAACAGCTCTGGGCCTAGCCGGTTTGACGCACATCCCTTACCTGGCGCATGTGCTAAATTTGGTGGTGCAGAAATTCCTTAAAAATTACCCCAATATGTCAGAGCTGCTGCAGAAAGTGCGGGACGTCTGTGCGCGCTTTCGGTGTTCTCACCCTGCTGCTGCTCGCCTGTCAGCTGTTCCTGTCAGTTGTTTTAAATTGGAATCCAGTCCACTTTGTGAGGAATCCAGGAAGGAGGGATATAAAAGGCAGCTAACACCCTATGCAAGCATTACCACTGAGGAAGGAGTAAAGCAACACTCCGAAACGCGTTTGGTGCTCAATCTATTGACTTGCATAGTGGGGACATAACTATAATCCACACTTACTGGACTTTGCTTATTGGAAGAAGAAAAAAGATTAAAGAGCACGGACTTCAATTACCCAAAAGACACAATACTTGGAGAGGAACGCCTACAGGATCGAGGAAGAGGCAAGCATCCAATCTTGCTGCACCCGAAAAAGATCCATCGAATGTGCGTGACTCGATTACTACAGTGCCTGGGTTAACTATCAAATCCGTGTTCGAAAGTAACGACACGTGGGAATGCCGAAAGTCAAGTCCGCTACATGTGGAACGCCATATACAAAATCTCCATACCCTATAGCGGATCATTTGACCACTGCTACAGTGCTTATCAGCAGAAGGCCGCTAACAAGCTTCTATACATAAAGCTAAGTAAAGATTCCTATTATTTATTTGTTGAACATTGCTGTTGTGCCGATTTTAACACCATTTGAAAATGTGGGACGCCACGAAATGGTTATAATATAGCCGGCCTAAGACTAGACGATTATATATTAGGACAATTTTGAAAGTCCCCACAACTGCAGATTTAGGACCCTAATCTGCCTATAGCATTGACCTGCATTTTTTGAGGTACCGGACATTTCAATTGGAACTCCCCCCTCCTACCATCTTAACATACCTATATTGCTCGTTTGATTGCCATTTTATGTCTTATTTTATGCCTTTATGATACGCCTTTTATTGTGTGTTTTACTTTTACTGTTTTTACCACTCCAGTTGTCTATTTTAGATTGTGTTCAATAAATCGCTATATATTCGAATTCCTATGTTTCGATGTGACTCCATATGTTGAGTGCCCTTCTACACATCTATACCTTATAACCTTACCTCTTGATCTGGGGGCAATTGCAGTTGGAGAACCATAGAGGTCCTAAAGCAGGGTGAGCCGCCCCATGTATTCTTTGTTTCCTCTACTTTTGCACCCCTTTGGGACTGAGCTCCCCTTTTTTAGAGATGGACATTTGGAGTCACATTGAAAATAAAAGAATAAAAGTTGAAACATATATATTTGACCAAGGAGATATTTGTGAAGATAATAGATCTACACGTGAACAATCTATGTCAGAGGTTTTTAAAGATTTGGAACAACTGTTATTAAGACAGCTGAAACAAAGATGGGAAATAAGATCACTTAAACAATATATCGAACATAATAAAATCCCTAAGGGTCTGTTGTTCTCCAAGACCCCTGCCCAGGACCTATGCAGCATGGAATTCAACAGAGAATGGGATACTCTGTTGATGTCTCAATCAGCTGCATTGATCCAGTTAATCATTAAACGAAGAACCGAAATATTGGAGGAGATTACTGGGGAAATAGATAAAATGAGAGTATCGATTGAGAAACTTTCTAAAAATGAAGAATATACCATGTGGCAGGAAAGGCTATGCAGGAGTCTGGACAAAACAGAACAAGAGATAATTGATAAAAAGACTAAAAAACATAAAAATAGTCCACATATACAACAAAAGAAAAATAATGACAATAGACATCACAGAGAGATTAGACAAGAAAGAGAGGATCATAATATTCAAAATAAATATACTATACCTGTGAACAATAGATATGAGGCACTTACTCACAATAATTTTTTAGACAAAACCACACCTCACCACAAAGCACGAACCAGATACAGATCACCAAAACACTTTATCCACCAAACATCACCCCCGACACACTCATACAACCTGAGGAACAGATCTTATCACCAAGAACAAGAACACATAACTCACCAAACACATCAAAACAATCGGGAGCAACACAACTTCACAACACCCAGATACACACGGGAGACACAGAGAACACAATACACAGAACAATATCAGCCCCCAAAAAGAAAATACGAAGAAGCCAGAGGAAAAAGGGGAGAATACAGCAAGCACAAATAGACTTTGAAACAAATGGAACTATAGTAAATTTGAACGGAAAATGTAAATGTGATCGCACACTACATCCAGCACTCTGCCCTGCCTCCATGCTGGATGAGACATTGGTGTACATTTTGGCCAAAGCGTAATAAGCCACTCACCGCGTCAAGGTCGTCTCATTTGAGTGGTCCCTAACACTAGTTCCTACCTATTTATGGGCCATGACAGCCACACAAAGTCCAGGGAATGCAGGTCAGCATGCAAGCCAAGCACACTCAGCTTTTAACCCCGTCCGGTGCCATTACAGCTTTCATCGGATCCAGGGATGCAAGTACCAACATGCATGCTGAGCCCACCATATACTTCTCCTGGAGCCAAATGGCTACTGGCAGGTTCTATATAAGCAGACTCAGTTTTATACTGACTTTAAAACCAGCCTCCAGGACAGATTTACTGGTCAGGTGTGCATGACTCAAAGGAGATCGCCACGCCTCCAATATAAACTACAAAGAAAAGGTGTGGGGGGTTGAGTCAGCACAACCCGTATGTAGGTGCATATCACTATGGCGAAATACATATACAAACGGAAAATGCTAATGTGATCGCACACTACATCCAGCACTCTGCCCTGCCTCCATGCTGGATGAGACATTGGTGTACATTTTGGCCAAAGCGTAATAAGCCACTCACCGCGTCAAGGTCGTCTCATTTGAGTGGTCCCTAACACTAGTTCCTACCTGTTTATGGGCCATGACAGCCACACAAAGTCCAGGGAATGCAGGTCAGCATGCAAGTCATGCACACTCAGCTTTTAACCCCGTCCGGTGACATTACAGCTTTCATCGGATCCAGGGATGCAAGTACCAACATGCATGCTGAGCCCACCATATACTTCTCCTGGAGCCAAATGGCTACTGGCAGGTTCTATATAAGCAGACTCAGTTTTATACTGACATTAACCGCTTGCCGCCACGCTAATGCCGAAAGGCGTCATTGCGGCGGCTACCCCAGGCTACGCTAACGCCAATAGGCGTCATCTCGTGTGAGCCGAGATTTCCTGTGAACGCACGCACACAGGCGCGCGCGCTCACAGGAACGGAAGGTAAGAAAGTTGATCTCCAGCCTGCCAGCGGCGATCGTTCGCTGGCAGGCTGGAGATGTGTTTTTTTTAACCCCTAACAGGTATATTAGACGCTGTTTTGATAACAGCGTCTAATATACCTGCTACCTGGTACTCTGGTGGTCCCCTTTGTTTGGATCGACCACCAGAGGACACAGGTAGCTCAGTAAAGTAGCACCAAGCACCACTACACTACACTACACCCCCCCGTCACTTATTAACCCCTTATTAGCCCCTGATCACCCCATATAGACTCCCTGATCACCCCCCTGTCATTGATTACCCCCCTGTCATTGATCACATCGCTGTAAAGCTCCATTCAGACGTCCGCATGATTTTTACGGATCCACTGATAGATGGATCGGATCCGCGAAACGCACACGGACGTCTGAATGGAGCCTTACAGGGGCGTGATCAATGACTGTGGTGATCACCCCATATAGACTCCCTGATCACCCCCCTGTCATTGATTACCCCCCTGTCATTGATCACACCCCTGTAAAGCTCCATTCAGACGTCCGCATGATTTTTACGGATCCACTGATAGATGGATCGGATCCGCAAAAACGCACACGGACGTCTGAATGGAGCCTTACAGGGGCGTGATCAATGACTGTGGTGATCACCCCATATAGACTCCCTGATCACCCCCCTGTCATTGATTACCCCCCTGTCATTGATCACACCCCTGTAAAGCTCCATTCAGACGTCCGCATGATTTTTACGGATCCACTGAAGGATGGATCGGATCCGCAAAACGCATACGGACGTCTGAATGGAGCCTTACAGGGGCATGATCAATGATTGTGGTGATCACCCCATATAGACTCCCTCATCACCCCCCCTGTCATGGATCACCCCCCCCTGTCAGGCTGCATTCAGATGTCCGTATGATTTTTACGGATCCACGGATACATGGATCGGATCCGCAAAACACATACGGACATCTGAATGGAGCCTTATAGGGGGGTGATCAATGACAGGGGGGTGATCACCCCATATAGACTCCCTGATCACCCCCCTGTCATTGATCACCCCCCCCTGTCATTGATTACCCCCCTGTCATTGATCACCCCCCTGTAAAGCTCCATTCAGACGTCCGCATGATTTTTACGGATCCACTGATAGATGGATCGGATCCGCAAAACGCATACGGACGTCTGAATGGAGCCTTACAGGGGTGTGATCAATGACTGTGGTGATCACCCCATATAGACTCCCTCATCACCCCCCTGTCATTGATCACCCCCCCTGTCAGGCTGCATTCAGATGTCCGTATGATTTTTACGGATCCACGGATACATGGATCGGATCCGCAAAACACATACGGACATCTGAATGGAGCCTTATAGGGGGGTGATCAATGACAGGGGGGTGATCACCCCATATAGACTCCCTGATCACCCCCCCTGTCATTGATCACCCCCCCTGTCATTGATCACCCCCCCTGTCATTGATCACCCCCCTGTCATTGATCACCCCCTGTCAGGCTCCATTCAGACATTTTTTTTGGCCCAAGTTAGCGGAAATTATTATTTTTTTCTTACAAAGTCTCATATTCTACTAACTTGTGTCAAAAAATTAAATCTCACATGAACTCACCATACCCCTCACGGAATCCAAATGCGTAAAATTTTTTAGACATTTATATTCCAGACTTCTTCTCACGCTTTAGGGCCCCTAGAATGCCAGGGCAGTATAAATACCCCACATGTGACCCCATTTCGGAAAGAAGACACCCCCAGGTATTCCGTGAGGGGCATATTGAGTCCATGAAAGATTGAAATTTTTGTCCCAAGTTAGCGGAAAGGGAGACTTTGTGAGAAAAAAATAAAAAATATCAATTTCCGCTAACTTGTGCCAAAAAAAAAAAATTTCTATGAACTCGCCATGCCCCTCATTGAATACCTTGGGGTGTCTTCTTTCCAAAATGGGGTATTTATACTGCCCTGGCATTCTAGGGGCCCCAAAGCGTGAGAAGAAGTCTGGTATCCAAATGTCTAAAAATGCCCTCCTAAAAGGAATTTGGGCACCTTTGCGCATCTAGGCTGCAAAAAAAGTGTCACACATCTGGTATCGCCGTACTCAGGAGAAGTTGGGGAATGTGTTTTGGGGTGTCATTTTACATATACCCATGCTGGGTGAGAGAAATATCTTGGTCAAATGTCAAATTTGTATAAAAAAATGGCAAAAGTTGTCTTTTGCCAAGATATTTCTCTCACCCAGCATGGGTATATGTAAAATGACCCCCCAAAACACATTCCCCAACTTCTCCTGAATACGGCGATACCACATGTGTGACACTTTTTTTGCAGCCTAGGTGGGCAAAGGGGCCCATATTCCAAAGAGCACCTTTATGATTTCACAGGTCATTTACCTACTTACCACACATTAGGGCCCCTGGAAAATGCCAGGGCAGTATAACTACCCCACAAGTGACCCCATTTTGGAAAGAAGACACCCCAAGGTATTCCGTGAGGGGCATGGCGAGTTCCTAGAATTTTTTATTTTTTGTCACAAGTTAGTGGAAAATGATGATTTATTTATTTTTTTTTTCCTTACAAAGTCTCATATTCCACTAACTTGTGACAAAAAATAAAAACTTCCACAAACTCACTATGCCCATCAGCGAATACCTTGGGGTGTCTTCTTTCCAAAATTGGGTCACTTGTGGGGTAGTTATACTGCCCTGGCATTCTATGGGCCCAAATGTGTGGTAAGGAGTTTGAAATCAAATTCTGTAAAAAATGACCAGTGAAATCCGAAAGGTGCTCTTTGGAATATGGGCCCCTTTGCCCACCTAGGCTGCAAAAAAGTGTCACACATGTGGTATCTCCGTATTCAGGAGAAGTTGGGGAATGTGTTTTTGGGGTGTCATTTTACATATACCCATGCTGGGTGAGAGAAATATCTTGGCAAAAGACAACTTTTACCATTTTTTTATACAAAGTTGTCTTTTG
The DNA here is from genome assembly GCF_905171765.1 of Bufo bufo. Classification (NCBI taxonomy): domain Eukaryota; kingdom Metazoa; phylum Chordata; class Amphibia; order Anura; family Bufonidae; genus Bufo; species Bufo bufo. The sequence continues at coordinate 593,483,996 of NC_053391.1, forward strand.
CCAAGATATTTCTCTCACCCAGCATGGGTATATGTAAAATGACACCCCAAACCACATTCCCCAACTTCTCCTGAATACGAGATACCACATGTGTGACACTTTTTTGCAGCCTAGGTGGGCAAAGGGGCCCACATTCCAAAGAGCACCTTTTGGATTTCACCAGCCATTTTTTACAGAATTTGATTTCAAACTCCTTACCACACATTTGGGCCCCTAGAATGCCAGGGCAGTATAACTACCCCACAAGTGACCCTTTTTGGAAAGAAGACATCCCAAGGTATTCGCTGATGGGCATAGTGAGTTCATGAAAGCTTTTATTTTTTGTCAGAAGTTAGTGGAATATGAGACTTTGTAAGAAAAAAATAAATAAATAAAAAATCATCATTTTCCGCTAACTTGTGACAAAAAAATAAAAAGTTCTATGAACTCACTATGCCCATCAGCGAATACCTTAGGGTGTCTACTTTCCGAAATGGGGTCATTTGTGGGGTGGTTTAACTGTCTGGGCATTGTAGAACCTCAGGAAACATGACAGGTGCTCAGAAAGTCAGAGCTGCTTCAAAAAGCGGAAATTCACATTTTTGTACCATAGTTTGTAAACGCTATAACTTTTACCCAAACCATTTTTTTTTTACCCAAACATTTTTTTTTATCAAAGACATGTAGAACAATAAATTTAGAGCAAAATTTATATATGGATCTCGTTTTTTTTTGCAAAATTTTACAACTGAAAGTGAAAAATGACATTTTTTTGCAAAAAAATCGTTAAATTTCGATTAATAACAAAAAAAGTAAAAATGTCAGCAGCAATGAAATACCACCAAATGAAAGCTCTATTAGTGAGAAGAAAAGGAGGTAAAATTCATTTGGGTGGTAAGTTGCATGACCGAGCAATAAACCGCTAAAGTTGTGGAGTGCCGATTTGTAAAAAAGGGCCTGGTCTTTAGGGGGGTATAACCTGTGGTCCTTAAGTGGTTAAAACCAGCCTCCAGGACAGATGGACTGGTCAGGTGTGCATGACTCAAAGGAGATAGCCACGCCTCCAATATAAACTACAAAGAAAAAGTGTGGGGGGTTGAGTCAGCACAACCCGTATGTAGGTGCATATCACTATGGCGAAATACATATACAAACGGAAAATGCTAATGTGATCGCACACTACATCCAGAGTGCTAGATGTAGTGTGCGATCACATTTGCATTTTCCGTTTGTATATGTATTTCGCCATAGTGATTCAGGAAGTGTTGGTTCCACATGCATGCTGGGTCCATCGACACGTCATCATCGTCACCTTCACCACCGATGACATTAGAGATCTCGGAGTAGGCAGCAACAGTAGAGATCACCCTCCTTGGGCTGAACTGGATATTGTCGTCAGACCGCTGGGTGGCGGCCGTTGCTACCTCCTCTTCCTCATCCAATGCCAAGAATGGCTGCGCATCAGTAAGGTCTGGGAATGGATGGGAAAATAATTCCTCTGACTCGAGTGGAGGGGCTATGGTGGTGGTGATGGTGGTGTCTTTGGGGGTGCACACAGCAGAGAGTGAGGAGTGTGCAGATACAGAGGATGAGGAGGGTGCAGAAGCGGAAGGCTGAGTGAGCCTCTCAACCAACTCTGGTACGTCCTTTGATGTAATCGCACGCACCTTCTCCAACTTCCCACTTAGGCTCCGGCCTGGTGCACCTGCCCGACCCCTACCACCCCTGCGGAACGGCTTGCCTCTTCCTCTGCCTGTCATTTTCAAAATAACCCTGTGCCAAAGTCCCTAGAGAAGAGCATTATTTGTTGAAGCAAATACTGTATATCGCAGGCCTCAATCAGTATTTGGTGGAAGCTGGTACATCAAACCCCTTAATCTGTATTTTGTGGAAGCAGGTGTATCGCAGGCCTCAATCAATATTTGGTGGAAGCAGGAATATCAATCCCCTTAATCAGTATTTTGTGAATTTAGGTGTATTCCAGGTCTCAATCAATATCTGGTGGAAGCAGGTATATGATTCCCCTTAATCAGTATTTTGTGGAAGCAGGTGTATCGCAGGCCTCAATTAATATTTGGTGGAAGCAGGTATATCAAACCCCTCAATCTGTATTTTGTGGAAGCAGGTATATCGCACCCCTTAATCTATATTTTGTGGAAGCAGGTGTATCGCAGGCTGCAATCAGTATTTTGTGGAAGCAGGTATATAGAACCCTTTAATCAGTATTTTGTGGAAGCAGGTGTATCGTAGGCCTCGAACAGTATTTGGTGGAAGCAGGTATATCAGTCCCCCTAATCAGTATTTTGTGGAAGCAGGTATATAGAACACCTTAATCAATATTTTCTGGAAGCAGGTATATCGCAACCCTCAATCTGTATTTTGTGGAAGCAGGTATATCCCACCCCTTATTCAGTATTTTGTGGAAGCAGGTATATCGCACCCCTCAATCAGTATTTTGTGGAAGCAGGTATATCAAACCCTTTAATTAGTATTTTGTGTAAGCAGGTATATCAGTCCCTTTAATCAGTATTTTGTGGAAGCAGGTATAAAGAACCCCTTAAAATTTGGTGGAAGCAGGTATATCGCACCCCTCAATCAGTATTTTGTGGAAGCAGGTATATCAAACCCCTTAATCAGTATTTTGTGAAAGCAGGTATGTCAAACCCATTAATAGGTATTTTGTGGAAGCAGGTATATCGCACCCCTCAATCAGTATTTTGTGGAAACTGGTATATAGAACCCCTTAATCAATATTTTGTGGAAGCAGGTATATCGCACCCCTCAATCAGTATTTGGTGGAAGATGGTATTTCAAACCCCTTAATCATATTTTGTGGAAGCAGGTGTATCGCAGGCCTCAATCAATATTTGATGGAAGCAGGTATATCAATCCCCTTAATCAGTATTTTGTGGAAGCAGTTATCTCGCAGGCCTCAATCAGTATTTGGTGGTAGCAGGTGTATCAAACCCCTTAATCAGTATTTTGTGGAAGCAGGTGTATCGCAGGCCTCAATCACTATTTTGTGGAAGCAGATATATCAATCTTCTTAATCAGTATTTTGTGGAAGCAGGTGTATCGCAGGCCTCAATCAGAATTTGGGGGAAGAAGGTATATAAATCCCCTGAATCTGTATTTTTTGGAAAAAGGTATATAGAACCCCTTAATCAATATTTGGTGGAAGCAGGTATATCGCACCCCTCAATCAGTGTTTTGGGGAAGGAAGTATATCAAACCCCTTAATCAGTATTTTGTGGAAGCAGGTATATCGCATCCCTCAATCAGTATTTTGTGGAAGCAGGTATATAAAACCCCTAATCAATATTTGGTGGAAGCAGGTATATCGCACCCCTCAATCTGTGTTTTGTGGAAGCAGGTGTATCAAACCCCTTAATTCAGTATTTTGCAGAAGCAGGTATATCGCAGGCCTCAATCAATATTTGGTGGAAGCAGGTATATCAATCCCGTTAATCAGTATTTTGTGGAAGCAGGTGTATCGCAGGCCTCAATTAATATTTGGTGGAAGCAGGTATATCAATCCCCTTAATCAGTATTTTGTGGAAGCAGTTATCTTGCAGGCCTAAATCAATATTTGGTGGAAGCAGGTATATCAAACCCCTTAATCAGTATTTGGTGGAAGCAGGTATATCAAACCCCTTAATCAATATTTGGTGGAAGCAGGTATATAGAACCCCTTAATCAATATTTGGTGGAAGCAGGTATATCGCACCCCTCAATCTGTATTTTGTGGAAGCAGGTATATCAAACCCCTTTATCAATATTTTTTGGAAGCAGATATATCGCACCCCTCAATCAGTATTTTGTGGAAGCAGGTATATAAAACCCCTTAATCAATATTTGATGGAAGCAGGTATATTGTACCCCTCAATCTGTATTTTGTGGAAGCAGGTATATCAAACCCCTCAATCAGTATTTTGTGGAAACTGGTATATAGAACCCCTTAATCAATATTTGGTGGAAGCAGGTATATTGCACCTCTCAATCAGTATTTTGTGAAAGCGGGTATATCGCAGGCCTCAATAAATATTTGGTGGAAGCAGGTATATCGCACCTCTCAATATGTATTTTGTGGAAGCAAGTATATCAAACCCCTTAATCAATATTTTGTGAAAGCAGGTATATTGCACCCGTCAATCAGTTTTTTGGGGGGCAAGAGGTATATCACACCCTTTGCAAATAGTTGTTCCAATAGCGCTTGTCCCTCTATATACCTGCGGTATCGCAGCAGAACCGCACACAACTGCTGCACAATGCAAATACACTATATACTTTCTATGTTAGAAAGTATATTATAGGTAGGGTTGAGCGAACCCGAACTGTAAAGTTCAGGTTCGTACCGAACTTTAGGATTTTGTACCCCGGACCCGAACCCAAATTTTTTTGTAAAAGTTTGGGTTCATTGTTCGGCGATTTAATGGCGCTTTTTGAAAGGCTGCAGAGCAGCTAATCAACAAGCGTTTAACTTGTGTGCCCTTAAAAGCCATCACAGCCATGCCTACTAATGGCATGGCTGGGATTGGCCAGTGCAGCATGTGACCCAGCCTCTATATAAGCTGGAGTCCTGTAGCGCTACATGTCACTCTGCTCTGATTAGTGTAGGGATAGGATGCTGCTGCTGTGAGGGAGAAAATAGGAAATAATCTTTAATCTGAAGTGCTTGTTAACTCAGCAATCTACCTAGATTTTGTTTTGTGGGTGCAGTGCACAATCTTTTTACCCTGCCCTGAGGCCAGTGACACAGATAACTAACTTTTATCCGTCTGTTAGTTAGGTGGGCGACGGTGGCCATTTTATGCAAGTTCAGTGCACCAGCACAGCATATGTGCATTTGTGACAGTCAAATAAAAGCTTTGCAAGACCCTACATCTGTGGCCTTTGCAGCATTTGTCAGTGTGAAATACAATCTTGAAATACTGCAATAATTTCCTGGGTTTAAAAAAGCACCAATTTTTTGCAATATCCCACAACTGGTGCCTTTGCAGCATTTGTCAGTGTGAAATATAAGCTTGAAATACTTCAATAATTTTCTGGGTTTTAAAAAAACACCCTTTTTGGGCAAAATACTAAATTTGCGGCGTTTACTGCATCTGTCATTGTTAAATACAAGCTTAAAATACTGCAATTACCCTACATCTGGGGCCTATGATGCATTTGTCAGTGTAAAATATAATCTTGAAATACTGCAATAATTTTTCTGGATTTAAAAAAGCACCCATTTATGGAAAAACCCTACATCTGGGGCCTATGCTGCATTTGTCAGTGTGAAATATAATCTTGAAATACTGCAATAATTTTCTGGGTTTAAAAAATCACCCATTTTTGGCAATACCCTACATCTGGGGCCTATTCTGCATTTGTCAGTGTGAAATATAATCTTGAAATACTGTAATAATTTTCTGGGTTTATAAAAGCACCCATTTTTGGCAATTGCCTACATCTGGGGCCTATGCTGCATTTGTCAGTATGAAATATAATCTTAAATACTGCAATAATTTTCTGGGTTTTAAAAAACACCCTTTTTGGGCAAAATACAAAATTTGCGGCATTTACTGCATCTGTCATTGTTAAATACAAGCTTCAAATACTGCAATAATTTTCTGGGTTTAAAAAAGCACCCATTTATGGCAAAACCCTACATCTGGGGCCTATACTGCATCTGTCATTGTTAAATACAAGCTTGAAATACTGCAATAATTTTCTGGGTTTAAAAAAGCACCCATTTTTGGCAATACCCTACATCTGGGGCCTATGCTGCATTTGTCAGTGTGAAATAAAATCTTGAAATACTGCAATAATTTTCTGTTTTAAAAAAAAAACATCCTTTTTGGGTAAAATACTAAATTTGCAGCCTCTGCTGCATCTGTCAGTGTGATATACAAGCGTTAGATACCACTGTTATATACTGCTATTACTAAAACACCCTTTTTGAGCAAAAAACAGAATTTGTGGCATTTGCTGCATCTGTCTTTGTTAAATACAAGCTTGAAATACTGCAATAATTTTCTGGGTTTAAAAAAGCATCCATTTTTGGCAATACCCTACATCTGGGGCCTATGCTGCATGTGTCAGTTTGAAATATAATCTTGAAATACTGCAATTATTTTCTGAGTTTTAAAAAACACCCTTTTTGGGCAAAATACTAAATTTGCAGCCTTTGCTGCATATGTCAATATAAATAAAAAAGCGTTAGATACCACTGTTATAGTCTGCTATAAAAAAAACACCCTTTTTGAGCAAAATACTAAATTTACAGACTTTGCTGCATCTGTCAGTGTGAAATACAAGCGTTAGATACTACTGTTATATTCTGCTATTAAAAAAACACCCATTTTGGGCAAAATACTAAATTTGCGGCATTTGCTGCATCTGTCATGTTAAATACAAGCTTGAAATACTGCAATAATTTTATGGGTTTAAAAAGCACCCATTTTTGGCAATACCCTACATCTGGGGCCTATGCTGCATGTGTCAGTTTGAAATATAATCTTGAAATACTGCAATAATTTTCTGGGTTTAAAAAGGACCCATTTTTGGCAATACCCTACATTTGGGGCCTATGCTGAATCTGTTAGTGTGAAATACACACGTTAGATACTGCTGTTATCTTCTGTTATTTAAAAAAAAAAAACTATTTTGGGCCAAATACTAAGTTTGCAGCTTTGCTGCATCTGTCAGTGTGAAATACACGCATTAGATACTGCTGTTATCTTCTGTTATTAAAAAAACACCCATTTTGGGCAAGATCCTAATTTGCAGAGAATCAGAAAAGTGTTAAATAAGGGACGTGGCCCCGGTCGTGGTGCTGCTGGTGGAGCTCCTGTTGCAGGGAGAGGATGTGGTCGATCTGTGCCAGCTACACGCACAAGTGAAACACCTTCCTCAGGTGCGAGTAGGCGACAGAACCTTTAGCGCTATTTGGTCGAGCCTAATGCGGCTCTACGAATGGTGAGGCCAGAACAAGTACAGGTGATAGTAGATTGGGTTGCTGACAATGCCTCCAGTTCCTTCACATTGTCTCCCACACAGTCTCCTGCTGAAAGATCAGAGTTGGCACCTGCAGCCCATGTCCATCAGTCTTTCACCTCACTCAGCACGTCTCGGATGATGACGAAACACAGGTGCCAACTGCTGTGGCTTTCGAAAGTGTGCAGACCGACAAGAAGGGCAGAGGTGAAGACTGGGTGGAAGATGATGTGGAGGACGATGAGGTCCTCAACCCCACATGGAATCAAGGTTATGCGATTGACCTGTCCAGTTCGGAGGAAGAGACGGTGGTCTCACAGAGCCACCAGCACAGCAGAAGAGGGAGCAGGGTGCAAAAACCGGAGCGGCCGTCCCCTAGACAGTACGCCTGCTACTGCCCAAAGCAGCAAGGGACCAAGCACACCAAAGCCAGCTCCAAGGAGTTCCCTGGCGTGGCAGTTCTTCAGACAATGTGCTGACGACAAGACACGAGTGGTTTGCACGCTGTGCAATCAGAGCCTGAAGCGAAGCATAAACATTCTCAACCTGAGCACAACCTGCATGACCAGGCATCTAAGTGCAAAGCACGAGCTGCAGTGGCGTAGACACTTCAAAAAAAATGAAAGGTCTCTGGCTCCTTCTGCCACCCCGCAAACAGAGGATCTGCCAGCAACACCACCACCTGGGTCACCAAGCATCTCCACAATGTCCCAGGGAAGCGTTCAGCTCTCCATCTCCCAAACACTAGAGCGGAAGAGGAAGTACCCCCCTACCCACCCGCGATCCCTGGCCCTGAATGCCAGCATTTCAAAATTACTGGCCTTTTAAATGCTGTCATTCTGTATGGTAGAGACTGACGGCTTTAAAAGCCTTATGGCGGTGGCTGTCCCACAGTACGTCGTGTCTAGCTGCCACTAATTTTCCAGGCGAGCCATCCCTTCCCTGCACAACCAAGTGGGGGACAAAATCAGGTGTGCACTGCGTAACGCCATCTGTGGCAAGGTTCACCTAACTATGGATGCGTGGACCAGTAAGCACGGTCAGGGACATTATATCTCCCTAACAGCACACTGGTTAAATGCAGTGGCGGCTGGGCCTGAGGCGGATAGCAGTTTGGTGCATGTCCTTCCACCACCGAGGATTGCAGGGCGCTTCTCTTTGCCTCCTGTTGTTCCTCCTCCTACTCCGCTTCCTCATCCACTACCGCCTCCTCATCCGGTCAGCGTAACACCTTCACCACCAACTTCAGCACAGCCAGGGATAAACAACAGCAGGCAGTTTTAAAACGTATCTGTTTGGGGGACAAGCCCCACACCGCGCAGGAGCTGTGGATGGGCATAGAACAACAGACCGATGAGTGGTTGGTGCCAGTGAGCCTCAAGCCCGGCCTGGTGGTGTGCGATAATGGCCGAAATCTCGTAACAGCTCTGGGCCTAGCCGGTTTGACGCACATCCCTTACCTGGCGCATGTGCTAAATTTGGTGGTGCAGAAATTCCTTAAAAATTACCCCAATATGTCAGAGCTGCTGCAGAAAGTGCGGGACGTCTGTGCGCGCTTTCGGTGTTCTCACCCTGCTGCTGCTCGCCTGTCAGCTGTTCCTGTCAGTTGTTTTAAATTGGAATCCAGTCCACTTTGTGAGGAATCCAGGAAGGAGGGATATAAAAGGCAGCTAACACCCTATGCAAGCATTACCACTGAGGAAGGAGTAAAGCAACACTCCGAAACGCGTTTGGTGCTCAATCTATTGACTTGCATAGTGGGGACATAACTATAATCCACACTTACTGGACTTTGCTTATTGGAAGAAGAAAAAAGATTAAAGAGCACGGACTTCAATTACCCAAAAGACACAATACTTGGAGAGGAACGCCTACAGGATCGAGGAAGAGGCAAGCATCCAATCTTGCTGCACCCGAAAAAGATCCATCGAATGTGCGTGACTCGATTACTACAGTGCCTGGGTTAACTATCAAATCCGTGTTCGAAAGTAACGACACGTGGGAATGCCGAAAGTCAAGTCCGCTACATGTGGAACGCCATATACAAAATCTCCATACCCTATAGCGGATCATTTGACCACTGCTACAGTGCTTATCAGCAGAAGGCCGCTAACAAGCTTCTATACATAAAGCTAAGTAAAGATTCCTATTATTTATTTGTTGAACATTGCTGTTGTGCCGATTTTAACACCATTTGAAAATGTGGGACGCCACGAAATGGTTATAATATAGCCGGCCTAAGACTAGACGATTATATATTAGGACAATTTTGAAAGTCCCCACAACTGCAGATTTAGGACCCTAATCTGCCTATAGCATTGACCTGCATTTTTTGAGGTACCGGACATTTCAATTGGAACTCCCCCCTCCTACCATCTTAACATACCTATATTGCTCGTTTGATTGCCATTTTATGTCTTATTTTATGCCTTTATGATACGCCTTTTATTGTGTGTTTTACTTTTACTGTTTTTACCACTCCAGTTGTCTATTTTAGATTGTGTTCAATAAATCGCTATATATTCGAATTCCTATGTTTCGATGTGACTCCATATGTTGAGTGCCCTTCTACACATCTATACCTTATAACCTTACCTCTTGATCTGGGGGCAATTGCAGTTGGAGAACCATAGAGGTCCTAAAGCAGGGTGAGCCGCCCCATGTATTCTTTGTTTCCTCTACTTTTGCACCCCTTTGGGACTGAGCTCCCCTTTTTTAGAGATGGACATTTGGAGTCACATTGAAAATAAAAGAATAAAAGTTGAAACATATATATTTGACCAAGGAGATATTTGTGAAGATAATAGATCTACACGTGAACAATCTATGTCAGAGGTTTTTAAAGATTTGGAACAACTGTTATTAAGACAGCTGAAACAAAGATGGGAAATAAGATCACTTAAACAATATATCGAACATAATAAAATCCCTAAGGGTCTGTTGTTCTCCAAGACCCCTGCCCAGGACCTATGCAGCATGGAATTCAACAGAGAATGGGATACTCTGTTGATGTCTCAATCAGCTGCATTGATCCAGTTAATCATTAAACGAAGAACCGAAATATTGGAGGAGATTACTGGGGAAATAGATAAAATGAGAGTATCGATTGAGAAACTTTCTAAAAATGAAGAATATACCATGTGGCAGGAAAGGCTATGCAGGAGTCTGGACAAAACAGAACAAGAGATAATTGATAAAAAGACTAAAAAACATAAAAATAGTCCACATATACAACAAAAGAAAAATAATGACAATAGACATCACAGAGAGATTAGACAAGAAAGAGAGGATCATAATATTCAAAATAAATATACTATACCTGTGAACAATAGATATGAGGCACTTACTCACAATAATTTTTTAGACAAAACCACACCTCACCACAAAGCACGAACCAGATACAGATCACCAAAACACTTTATCCACCAAACATCACCCCCGACACACTCATACAACCTGAGGAACAGATCTTATCACCAAGAACAAGAACACATAACTCACCAAACACATCAAAACAATCGGGAGCAACACAACTTCACAACACCCAGATACACACGGGAGACACAGAGAACACAATACACAGAACAATATCAGCCCCCAAAAAGAAAATACGAAGAAGCCAGAGGAAAAAGGGGAGAATACAGCAAGCACAAATAGACTTTGAAACAAATGGAACTATAGTAAATTTGAACGGAAAATGTAAATGTGATCGCACACTACATCCAGCACTCTGCCCTGCCTCCATGCTGGATGAGACATTGGTGTACATTTTGGCCAAAGCGTAATAAGCCACTCACCGCGTCAAGGTCGTCTCATTTGAGTGGTCCCTAACACTAGTTCCTACCTATTTATGGGCCATGACAGCCACACAAAGTCCAGGGAATGCAGGTCAGCATGCAAGCCAAGCACACTCAGCTTTTAACCCCGTCCGGTGCCATTACAGCTTTCATCGGATCCAGGGATGCAAGTACCAACATGCATGCTGAGCCCACCATATACTTCTCCTGGAGCCAAATGGCTACTGGCAGGTTCTATATAAGCAGACTCAGTTTTATACTGACTTTAAAACCAGCCTCCAGGACAGATTTACTGGTCAGGTGTGCATGACTCAAAGGAGATCGCCACGCCTCCAATATAAACTACAAAGAAAAGGTGTGGGGGGTTGAGTCAGCACAACCCGTATGTAGGTGCATATCACTATGGCGAAATACATATACAAACGGAAAATGCTAATGTGATCGCACACTACATCCAGCACTCTGCCCTGCCTCCATGCTGGATGAGACATTGGTGTACATTTTGGCCAAAGCGTAATAAGCCACTCACCGCGTCAAGGTCGTCTCATTTGAGTGGTCCCTAACACTAGTTCCTACCTGTTTATGGGCCATGACAGCCACACAAAGTCCAGGGAATGCAGGTCAGCATGCAAGTCATGCACACTCAGCTTTTAACCCCGTCCGGTGACATTACAGCTTTCATCGGATCCAGGGATGCAAGTACCAACATGCATGCTGAGCCCACCATATACTTCTCCTGGAGCCAAATGGCTACTGGCAGGTTCTATATAAGCAGACTCAGTTTTATACTGACATTAACCGCTTGCCGCCACGCTAATGCCGAAAGGCGTCATTGCGGCGGCTACCCCAGGCTACGCTAACGCCAATAGGCGTCATCTCGTGTGAGCCGAGATTTCCTGTGAACGCACGCACACAGGCGCGCGCGCTCACAGGAACGGAAGGTAAGAAAGTTGATCTCCAGCCTGCCAGCGGCGATCGTTCGCTGGCAGGCTGGAGATGTGTTTTTTTTAACCCCTAACAGGTATATTAGACGCTGTTTTGATAACAGCGTCTAATATACCTGCTACCTGGTACTCTGGTGGTCCCCTTTGTTTGGATCGACCACCAGAGGACACAGGTAGCTCAGTAAAGTAGCACCAAGCACCACTACACTACACTACACCCCCCCGTCACTTATTAACCCCTTATTAGCCCCTGATCACCCCATATAGACTCCCTGATCACCCCCCTGTCATTGATTACCCCCCTGTCATTGATCACATCGCTGTAAAGCTCCATTCAGACGTCCGCATGATTTTTACGGATCCACTGATAGATGGATCGGATCCGCGAAACGCACACGGACGTCTGAATGGAGCCTTACAGGGGCGTGATCAATGACTGTGGTGATCACCCCATATAGACTCCCTCATCACCCCCCTGTCATTGATTACCCCCCTGTCATTGATCACACCCCTGTAAAGCTCCATTCAGACGTCCGCATGATTTTTACGGATCCACTGATAGATGGATCGGATCCGCAAAACGCACACGGACATCTGAATGGAGCCTTACAGGGGCGTGATCAATGACTGTGGTGATCACCCCATATAGACTCCCTGATCACCCCCCTGTCATTGATTACCCCCCTGTCATTGATCACACCCCTGTAAAGCTCCATTCAGACGTCCGCATGATTTTTACGGATCCACTGAAGGATGGATCGGATCCGCAAAACGCATACGGACGTCTGAATGGAGCCTTACAGGGGCATGATCAATGATTGTGGTGATCACCCCATATAGACTCCCTCATCACCCCCCTGTCATGGATCACCCCCCCCTGTCAGGCTGCATTCAGATGTCCGTATGATTTTTACGGATCCACGGATACATGGATCGGATCCGCAAAACACATACGGACATCTGAATGGAGCCTTATAGGGGGGTGATCAATGACAGGGGGGTGATCACCCCATATAGACTCCCTGATCACCCCCCTGTCATTGATCACCCCCCCCTGTCATTGATTACACCCCTGTCATTGATCACCCCCCTGTAAAGCTCCATTCAGACGTCCGCATGATTTTTACGGATCCACTGATAGATGGATCGGATCCGCAAAACGCATACGGACGTCTGAATGGAGCCTTACAGGGGTGTGATCAATGACTGTGGTGATCACCCCATATAGACTCCCTCATCACCCCCCTGTCATTGATCACCCCCCCCTGTCAGGCTGCATTCAGATGTCCGTATGATTTTTACGGATCCACGGATACATGGATCGGATCCGCAAAACACATACGGACATCTGAATGGAGCCTTATAGGGGGGTGATCAATGACAGGGGGGTGATCACCCCATATAGACTCCCTGATCACCCCCCCTGTCATTGATCACCCCCCCTGTCATTGATCACCCCCCCTGTCATTGATCACCCCCCTGTCATTGATCACCCCCTGTCAGGCTCCATTCAGACATTTTTTTGGCCCAAGTTAGCGGAAATTATTATTTTTTTCTTACAAAGTCTCATATTCTACTAACTTGTGTCAAAAAATTAAATCTCACATGAACTCACCATACCCCTCACGGAATCCAAATGCGTAAAATTTTTTAGACATTTATATTCCAGACTTCTTCTCACGCTTTAGGGCCCCTAGAATGCCAGGGCAGTATAAATACCCCACATGTGACCCCATTTCGGAAAGAAGACACCCCCAGGTATTCCGTGAGGGGCATATTGAGTCCATGAAAGATTGAAATTTTTGTCCCAAGTTAGCGGAAAGGGAGACTTTGTGAGAAAAAAATAAAAAATATCAATTTCCGCTAACTTGTGCCAAAAAAAAAAATTTCTATGAACTCGCCATGCCCCTCATTGAATACCTTGGGGTGTCTTCTTTCCAAAATGGGGTATTTATACTGCCCTGGCATTCTAGGGGCCCCAAAGCGTGAGAAGAAGTCTGGTATCCAAATGTCTAAAAAATGCCCTCCTAAAAGGAATTTGGGCACCTTTGCGCATCTAGGCTGCAAAAAAAGTGTCACACATCTGGTATCGCCGTACTCAGGAGAAGTTGGGGAATGTGTTTTGGGGTGTCATTTTACATATACCCATGCTGGGTGAGAGAAATATCTTGGCAAAAGTTGTCTTTTGCCAAGATATTTCTCTCACCCAGCATGGGTATATGTAAAATGACCCCCCAAAACACATTCCCCAACTTCTCCTGAATACGGCGATACCACATGTGTGACACTTTTTTGCAGCCTAGGTGGGCAAAGGGGCCCATATTCCAAAGAGCACCTTTATGATTTCACAGGTCATTTACCTACTTACCACACATTAGGGCCCCTGGAAAATGCCAGGGCAGTATAACTACCCCACAAGTGACCCCATTTTGGAAAGAAGACACCCCAAGGTATTCCGTGAGGGGCATGGCGAGTTCCTAGAATTTTTTATTTTTTGTCACAAGTTAGTGGAAAATGATGATTTATTTATTTTTTTTTCCTTACAAAGTCTCATATTCCACTAACTTGTGACAAAAAATAAAAACTTCCACAAACTCACTATGCCCATCAGCGAATACCTTGGGGTGTCTTCTTTCCAAAATTGGGTCACTTGTGGGGTAGTTATACTGCCCTGGCATTCTATGGGCCCAAATGTGTGGTAAGGAGTTTGAAATCAAATTCTGTAAAAAATGACCAGTGAAATCCGAAAGGTGCTCTTTGGAATATGGGCCCCTTTGCCCACCTAGGCTGCAAAAAAGTGTCACACATGTGGTATCTCCGTATTCAGGAGAAGTTGGGGAATGTGTTTTGGGGTGTCATTTTACATATACCCATGCTGGGTGAGAGAAATATCTTGGCAAAAGACAACTTTTACCATTTTTTTATACAAAGTTGTCTTTTGCCAAGATATTTCTCTCACCCAGCATGGGTATATGTAAAATGACACCCCAAACCACATTCCCCAACTTCTCCTGAATACGAGATACCACATGTGTGACACTTTTTTGCAGCCTAGGTGGGCAAAGGGGCCCACATTCCAAAGAGCACCTTTTGGATTTCACCAGCCATTTTTTACAGAATTTGATTTCAAACTCCTTACCACACATTTGGGCCCCTAGAATGCCAGGGCAGTATAACTACCCCACAAGTGACCCCTTTTTGGAAAGAAGACATCCCAAGGTATTCGCTGATGGGCATAGTGAGTTCATGAAAGCTTTTATTTTTTGTCAGAAGTTAGTGGAATATGAGACTTTGTAAGAAAAAAATAAATAAATAAAAAATCATCATTTTCCGCTAACTTGTGACAAAAAATAAAAAGTTCTATGAACTCACTATGCCCATCAGCGAATACCTTAGGGTGTCTACTTTCCGAAATGGGGTCATTTGTGGGGTGGTTTAACTGTCTGGGCATTGTAGAACCTCAGGAAACATGACAGGTGCTCAGAAAGTCAGAGCTGCTTCAAAAAGCGGAAATTCACATTTTTGTACCATAGTTTGTAAACGCTATAACTTTTACCCAAACCATTTTTTTTTTACCCAAACATTTTTTTTTATCAAAGACATGTAGAACAATAAATTTAGAGCAAAATTTATATATGGATCTCGTTTTTTTTGCAAAATTTTACAACTGAAAGTGAAAAATGACATTTTTTTGCAAAAAAATCGTTAAATTTCGATTAATAACAAAAAAAGTAAAAATGTCAGCAGCAATGAAATACCACCAAATGAAAGCTCTATTAGTGAGAAGAAAAGGAGGTAAAATTCATTTGGGTGGTAAGTTGCATGACCGAGCAATAAACCGCTAAAGTTGTGGAGTGCCGATTTGTAAAAAAGGGCCTGGTCTTTAGGGGGGTATAAACCTGTGGTCCTTAAGTGGTTAAAACCAGCCTCCAGGACAGATGGACTGGTCAGGTGTGCATGACTCAAAGGAGATCGCCACGCCTCCAATATAAACTACAAAGAAAAAGTGTGGGGGGTTGAGTCAGCACAACCCGTATGTAGGTGCATATCACTATGGCGAAATACATATACAAACGGAAAATGCTAATGTGATCGCACACTACATCCAGAGTGCTAGATGTAGTGTGCGATCACATTTGCATTTTCCGTTTGTATATGTATTTCGCCATAGTGATTCAGGAAGTGTTGGTTCCACATGCATGCTGGGTCCATCGACACGTCATCATCGTCACCTTCACCACCGATGACATTAGAGATCTCGGAGTAGGCAGCAACAGTAGAGATCACCCTCCTTGGGCTGAACTGGATATTGTCGTCAGACCGCTGGGTGGCGGCCGTTGCTACCTCCTCTTCCTCATCCAATGCCAAGAATGGCTGCGCATCAGTAAGGTCTGGGAATGGATGGGAAAATAATTCCTCTGACTCGAGTGGAGGGGCTATGGTGGTGGTGATGGTGGTGTCTTTGGGGGTGCACACAGCAGAGAGTGAGGAGTGTGCAGATACAGAGGATGAGGAGGGTGCAGAAGCGGAAGGCTGAGTGAGCCTCTCAACCAACTCTGGTACGTCCTTTGATGTAATCGCACGCACCTTCTCCAACTTCCCACTTAGGCTCCGGCCTGGTGCACCTGCCCGACCCCTACCACCCCTGCGGAACGGCTTGCCTCTTCCTCTGCCTGTCATTTTCAAAATAACCCTGTGCCAAAGTCCCTAGAGAAGAGCATTATTTGTTGAAGCAAATACTGTATATCGCAGGCCTCAATCAGTATTTGGTGGAAGCTGGTACATCAAACCCCTTAATCTGTATTTTGTGGAAGCAGGTGTATCGCAGGCCTCAATCAATATTTGGTGGAAGCAGGAATATCAATCCCCTTAATCAGTATTTTGTGAATTTAGGTGTATTCCAGGTCTCAATCAATATCTGGTGGAAGCAGGTATATGATTCCCCTTAATCAGTATTTTGTGGAAGCAGGTGTATCGCAGGCCTCAATTAATATTTGGTGGAAGCAGGTATATCAAACCCCTCAATCTGTATTTTGTGGAAGCAGGTATATCGCACCCCTTAATCTATATTTTGTGGAAGCAGGTGTATCGCAGGCTGCAATCAGTATTTTGTGGAAGCAGGTATATAGAACCCTTTAATCAGTATTTTGTGGAAGCAGGTGTATCGTAGGCCTCGAACAGTATTTGGTGGAAGCAGGTATATCAGTCCCCCTAATCAGTATTTTGTGGAAGCAGGTATATAGAACACCTTAATCAATATTTTCTGGAAGCAGGTATATCGCAACCCTCAATCTGTATTTTGTGGAAGCAGGTATATCCCACCCCTTATTCAGTATTTTGTGGAAGCAGGTATATCGCACCCCTCAATCAGTATTTTGTGGAAGCAGGTATATCAAACCCTTTAATTAGTATTTTGTGTAAGCAGGTATATCAGTCCCTTTAATCAGTATTTTGTGGAAGCAGGTATAAAGAACCCCTTAAAATTTGGTGGAAGCAGGTATATCGCACCCCTCAATCAGTATTTTGTGGAAGCAGGTATATCAAACCCCTTAATCAGTATTTTGTGAAAGCAGGTATGTCAAACCCATTAATAGGTATTTTGTGGAAGCAGGTATATCGCACCCCTCAATCAGTATTTTGTGGAAACTGGTATATAGAACCCCTTAATCAATATTTTGTGGAAGCAGGTATATCGCACCCCTCAATCAGTATTTGGTGGAAGATGGTATTTCAAACCCCTTAATCATATTTTGTGGAAGCAGGTGTATCGCAGGCCTCAATCAATATTTGATGGAAGCAGGTATATCAATCCCCTTAATCAGTATTTTGTGGAAGCAGTTATCTCGCAGGCCTCAATCAGTATTTGGTGGTAGCAGGTGTATCAAACCCCTTAATCAGTATTTTGTGGAAGCAGGTGTATCGCAGGCCTCAATCACTATTTTGTGGAAGCAGATATATCAATCTTCTTAATCAGTATTTTGTGGAAGCAGGTGTATCGCAGGCCTCAATCAGAATTTGGGGGAAGAAGGTATATAAATCCCCTGAATCTGTATTTTTTGGAAAAAGGTATATAGAACCCCTTAATCAATATTTGGTGGAAGCAGGTATATCGCACCCCTCAATCAGTGTTTTGGGGAAGGAAGTATATCAAACCCCTTAATCAGTATTTTGTGGAAGCAGGTATATCGCATCCCTCAATCAGTATTTTGTGGAAGCAGGTATATAAAACCCCTAATCAATATTTGGTGGAAGCAGGTATATCGCACCCCTCAATCTGTGTTTTGTGGAAGCAGGTGTATCAAACCCCTTAATTCAGTATTTTGCAGAAGCAGGTATATCGCAGGCCTCAATCAATATTTGGTGGAAGCAGGTATATCAATCCCGTTAATCAGTATTTTGTGGAAGCAGGTGTATCGCAGGCCTCAATTAATATTTGGTGGAAGCAGGTATATCAATCCCCTTAATCAGTATTTTGTGGAAGCAGTTATCTTGCAGGCCTAAATCAATATTTGGTGGAAGCTGGTATATCAAACCCCTTAATCAGTATTTTGTGGAAGCAGGTGTATAGTACCCCTTAATCAATATTTGGTGGAAGCAGGTATATAGAACCCTTTAATCAAGATTTGCTGGAAGCAGGTATATCGCACCCCTCAATCTGTATTTTGCGGAAGCAGGTATATCAAACCCCTTTATCAATATTTTTTGGAAGCAGATATATCGCACCCCTCAATCAGTATTTTGTGGAAGCAGGTATATAAAACCCCTTAATCAGTATTTTGTGGAAGCAGGTATATCGTACCCCTCAATCAGTATTTTGTGGAAGCAGGTATATCAAACCCCTCAATCAGTATTTTGTGGAAACTGGTATATAGAACCCCTTAATCAATATTTGGTGGAAGCAGGTATATTGCACCTCTCAATCAGTATTTTGTGAAAGCGGGTATATCGCAGGCCTCAATAAATATTTGGTGGAAGCAGGTATATCGCACCTCTCAATATGTATTTTGTGGAAGCAAGTATATCAAACCCCTTAATCAATATTTTGTGAAAGCAGGTATATTGCACCCGTCAATCAGTTTTTTGGGGGGCAAGAGGTATATCACACCCTTTGCAAATAGTTGTTCCAATAGCGCTTGTCCCTCTATATACCTGCGGTATCGCAGCAGAACCGCACACAACTGCTGCACAATGCAAATACACTATATACTTTCTATGTTAGAAAGTATATTATAGGTAGGGTTGAGCGAACCCGAACTGTAAAGTTCAGGTTCGTACCGAACTTTAGGATTTTGTACCCCGGACCCGAACCCAAATTTTTTTGTAAAAGTTTGGGTTCATTGTTCGGCGATTTAATGGCGCTTTTTGAAAGGCTGCAGAGCAGCTAATCAACAAGCGTTTAACTTGTGTGCCCTTAAAAGCCATCACAGCCATGCCTACTAATGGCATGGCTGGGATTGGCCAGTGCAGCATGTGACCCAGCCTCTATATAAGCTGGAGTCCTGTAGCGCTACATGTCACTCTGCTCTGATTAGTGTAGGGATAGGATGCTGCTGCTGTGAGGGAGAAAATAGGAAATAATCTTTAATCTGAAGTGCTTGTTAACTCAGCAATCTACCTAGATTTTGTTTTGTGGGTGCAGTGCACAATCTTTTTACCCTGCCCTGAGGCCAGTGACACAGATAACTAACTTTTATCCGTCTGTTAGTTAGGTGGGCGACGGTGGCCATTTTATGCAAGTTCAGTGCACCAGCACAGCATATGTGCATTTGTGACAGTCAAATAAAAGCTTTGCAAGACCCTACATCTGTGGCCTTTGCAGCATTTGTCAGTGTGAAATACAATCTTGAAATACTGCAATAATTTCCTGGGTTTAAAAAAGCACCAATTTTTTGCAATATCCCACAACTGGTGCCTTTGCAGCATTTGTCAGTGTGAAATATAAGCTTGAAATACTTCAATAATTTTCTGGGTTTTAAAAAAACACCCTTTTTGGGCAAAATACTAAATTTGCGGCGTTTACTGCATCTGTCATTGTTAAATACAAGCTTAAAATACTGCAATTACCCTACATCTGGGGCCTATGATGCATTTGTCAGTGTAAAATATAATCTTGAAATACTGCAATAATTTTTCTGGATTTAAAAAAGCACCCATTTATGGAAAAACCCTACATCTGGGGCCTATGCTGCATTTGTCAGTGTGAAATATAATCTTGAAATACTGCAATAATTTTCTGGGTTTAAAAAATCACCCATTTTTGGCAATACCCTACATCTGGGGCCTATTCTGCATTTGTCAGTGTGAAATATAATCTTGAAATACTGTAATAATTTTCTGGGTTTATAAAAGCACCCATTTTTGGCAATTGCCTACATCTGGGGCCTATGCTGCATTTGTCAGTATGAAATATAATCTTAAATACTGCAATAATTTTCTGGGTTTTAAAAAACACCCTTTTTGGGCAAAATACAAAATTTGCGGCATTTACTGCATCTGTCATTGTTAAATACAAGCTTCAAATACTGCAATAATTTTCTGGGTTTAAAAAAGCACCCATTTATGGCAAAACCCTACATCTGGGGCCTATACTGCATCTGTCATTGTTAAATACAAGCTTGAAATACTGCAATAATTTTCTGGGTTTAAAAAAGCACCCATTTTTGGCAATACCCTACATCTGGGGCCTATGCTGCATTTGTCAGTGTGAAATAAAATCTTGAAATACTGCAATAATTTTCTGTTTTAAAAAAAAAACATCCTTTTTGGGTAAAATACTAAATTTGCAGCCTCTGCTGCATCTGTCAGTGTGATATACAAGCGTTAGATACCACTGTTATATACTGCTATTACTAAAACACCCTTTTTGAGCAAAAAACAGAATTTGTGGCATTTGCTGCATCTGTCTTTGTTAAATACAAGCTTGAAATACTGCAATAATTTTCTGGGTTTAAAAAAGCATCCATTTTTGGCAATACCCTACATCTGGGGCCTATGCTGCATGTGTCAGTTTGAAATATAATCTTGAAATACTGCAATTATTTTCTGAGTTTTAAAAAACACCCTTTTTGGGCAAAATACTAAATTTGCAGCCTTTGCTGCATATGTCAATATAAATAAAAAAGCGTTAGATACCACTGTTATAGTCTGCTATAAAAAAAACACCCTTTTTGAGCAAAATACTAAATTTACAGACTTTGCTGCATCTGTCAGTGTGAAATACAAGCGTTAGATACTACTGTTATATTCTGCTATTAAAAAAACACCCATTTTGGGCAAAATACTAAATTTGCGGCATTTGCTGCATCTGTCATGTTAAATACAAGCTTGAAATACTGCAATAATTTTATGGGTTTAAAAAAGCACCCATTTTTGGCAATACCCTACATCTGGGGCCTATGCTGCATGTGTCAGTTTGAAATATAATCTTGAAATACTGCAATAATTTTCTGGGTTTAAAAAGGACCCATTTTTGGCAATACCCTACATTTGGGGCCTATGCTGAATCTGTTAGTGTGAAATACACACGTTAGATACTGCTGTTATCTTCTGTTATTTAAAAAAAAAAACTATTTTGGGCCAAATACTAAGTTTGCAGCTTTGCTGCATCTGTCAGTGTGAAATACACGCATTAGATACTGCTGTTATCTTCTGTTATTAAAAAAACACCCATTTTGGGCAAGATCCTAAATTTGCAGAGAATCAGAAAAGTGTTAAATAAGGGACGTGGCCCCGGTCGTGGTGCTGCTGGTGGAGCTCCTGTTGCAGGGAGAGGATGTGGTCGATCTGTGCCAGCTACACGCACAAGTGAAACACCTTCCTCAGGTGCGAGTAGGCGACAGAACCTTTAGCGCTATTTGGTCGAGCCTAATGCGGCTCTACGAATGGTGAGGCCAGAACAAGTACAGGTGATAGTAGATTGGGTTGCTGACAATGCCTCCAGTTCCTTCACATTGTCTCCCACACAGTCTCCTGCTGAAAGATCAGAGTTGGCACCTGCAGCCCATGTCCATCAGTCTTTCACCTCACTCAGCACGTCTCGGATGATGACGAAACACAGGTGCCAACTGCTGTGGCTTTCGAAAGTGTGCAGACCGACAAGAAGGGCAGAGGTGAAGACTGGGTGGAAGATGATGTGGAGGACGATGAGGTCCTCAACCCCACATGGAATCAAGGTTATGCGATTGACCTGTCCAGTTCGGAGGAAGAGACGGTGGTCTCACAGAGCCACCAGCACAGCAGAAGAGGGAGCAGGGTGCAAAAACCGGAGCGGCCGTCCCCTAGACAGTACGCCTGCTACTGCCCAAAGCAGCAAGGGACCAAGCACACCAAAGCCAGCTCCAAGGAGTTCCCTGGCGTGGCAGTTCTTCAGACAATGTGCTGACGACAAGACACGAGTGGTTTGCACGCTGTGCAATCAGAGCCTGAAGCGAAGCATAAACATTCTCAACCTGAGCACAACCTGCATGACCAGGCATCTAAGTGCAAAGCACGAGCTGCAGTGGCGTAGACACTTCAAAAAAAATGAAAGGTCTCTGGCTCCTTCTGCCACCCCGCAAACAGAGGATCTGCCAGCAACACCACCACCTGGGTCACCAAGCATCTCCACAATGTCCCAGGGAAGCGTTCAGCTCTCCATCTCCCAAACACTAGAGCGGAAGAGGAAGTACCCCCCTACCCACCCGCGATCCCTGGCCCTGAATGCCAGCATTTCAAAATTACTGGCCTTTTAAATGCTGTCATTCTGTATGGTAGAGACTGACGGCTTTAAAAGCCTTATGGCGGTGGCTGTCCCACAGTACGTCGTGTCTAGCTGCCACTAATTTTCCAGGCGAGCCATCCCTTCCCTGCACAACCAAGTGGGGGACAAAATCAGGTGTGCACTGCGTAACGCCATCTGTGGCAAGGTTCACCTAACTATGGATGCGTGGACCAGTAAGCACGGTCAGGGACATTATATCTCCCTAACAGCACACTGGTTAAATGCAGTGGCGGCTGGGCCTGAGGCGGATAGCAGTTTGGTGCATGTCCTTCCACCACCGAGGATTGCAGGGCGCTTCTCTTTGCCTCCTGTTGTTCCTCCTCCTACTCCGCTTCCTCATCCACTACCGCCTCCTCATCCGGTCAGCGTAACACCTTCACCACCAACTTCAGCACAGCCAGGGATAAACAACAGCAGGCAGTTTTAAAACGTATCTGTTTGGGGGACAAGCCCCACACCGCGCAGGAGCTGTGGATGGGCATAGAACAACAGACCGATGAGTGGTTGGTGCCAGTGAGCCTCAAGCCCGGCCTGGTGGTGTGCGATAATGGCCGAAATCTCGTAACAGCTCTGGGCCTAGCCGGTTTGACGCACATCCCTTACCTGGCGCATGTGCTAAATTTGGTGGTGCAGAAATTCCTTAAAAATTACCCCAATATGTCAGAGCTGCTGCAGAAAGTGCGGGACGTCTGTGCGCGCTTTCGGTGTTCTCACCCTGCTGCTGCTCGCCTGTCAGCTGTTCCTGTCAGTTGTTTTAAATTGGAATCCAGTCCACTTTGTGAGGAATCCAGGAAGGAGGGATATAAAAGGCAGCTAACACCCTATGCAAGCATTACCACTGAGGAAGGAGTAAAGCAACACTCCGAAACGCGTTTGGTGCTCAATCTATTGACTTGCATAGTGGGGACATAACTATAATCCACACTTACTGGACTTTGCTTATTGGAAGAAGAAAAAAGATTAAAGAGCACGGACTTCAATTACCCAAAAGACACAATACTTGGAGAGGAACGCCTACAGGATCGAGGAAGAGGCAAGCATCCAATCTTGCTGCACCCGAAAAAGATCCATCGAATGTGCGTGACTCGATTACTACAGTGCCTGGGTTAACTATCAAATCCGTGTTCGAAAGTAACGACACGTGGGAATGCCGAAAGTCAAGTCCGCTACATGTGGAACGCCATATACAAAATCTCCATACCCTATAGCGGATCATTTGACCACTGCTACAGTGCTTATCAGCAGAAGGCCGCTAACAAGCTTCTATACATAAAGCTAAGTAAAGATTCCTATTATTTATTTGTTGAACATTGCTGTTGTGCCGATTTTAACACCATTTGAAAATGTGGGACGCCACGAAATGGTTATAATATAGCCGGCCTAAGACTAGACGATTATATATTAGGACAATTTTGAAAGTCCCCACAACTGCAGATTTAGGACCCTAATCTGCCTATAGCATTGACCTGCATTTTTTGAGGTACCGGACATTTCAATTGGAACTCCCCCCTCCTACCATCTTAACATACCTATATTGCTCGTTTGATTGCCATTTTATGTCTTATTTTATGCCTTTATGATACGCCTTTTATTGTGTGTTTTACTTTTACTGTTTTTACCACTCCAGTTGTCTATTTTAGATTGTGTTCAATAAATCGCTATATATTCGAATTCCTATGTTTCGATGTGACTCCATATGTTGAGTGCCCTTCTACACATCTATACCTTATAACCTTACCTCTTGATCTGGGGGCAATTGCAGTTGGAGAACCATAGAGGTCCTAAAGCAGGGTGAGCCGCCCCATGTATTCTTTGTTTCCTCTACTTTTGCACCCCTTTGGGACTGAGCTCCCCTTTTTTAGAGATGGACATTTGGAGTCACATTGAAAATAAAAGAATAAAAGTTGAAACATATATATTTGACCAAGGAGATATTTGTGAAGATAATAGATCTACACGTGAACAATCTATGTCAGAGGTTTTTAAAGATTTGGAACAACTGTTATTAAGACAGCTGAAACAAAGATGGGAAATAAGATCACTTAAACAATATATCGAACATAATAAAATCCCTAAGGGTCTGTTGTTCTCCAAGACCCCTGCCCAGGACCTATGCAGCATGGAATTCAACAGAGAATGGGATACTCTGTTGATGTCTCAATCAGCTGCATTGATCCAGTTAATCATTAAACGAAGAACCGAAATATTGGAGGAGATTACTGGGGAAATAGATAAAATGAGAGTATCGATTGAGAAACTTTCTAAAAATGAAGAATATACCATGTGGCAGGAAAGGCTATGCAGGAGTCTGGACAAAACAGAACAAGAGATAATTGATAAAAAGACTAAAAAACATAAAAATAGTCCACATATACAACAAAAGAAAAATAATGACAATAGACATCACAGAGAGATTAGACAAGAAAGAGAGGATCATAATATTCAAAATAAATATACTATACCTGTGAACAATAGATATGAGGCACTTACTCACAATAATTTTTTAGACAAAACCACACCTCACCACAAAGCACGAACCAGATACAGATCACCAAAACACTTTATCCACCAAACATCACCCCCGACACACTCATACAACCTGAGGAACAGATCTTATCACCAAGAACAAGAACACATAACTCACCAAACACATCAAAACAATCGGGAGCAACACAACTTCACAACACCCAGATACACACGGGAGACACAGAGAACACAATACACAGAACAATATCAGCCCCCAAAAAGAAAATACGAAGAAGCCAGAGGAAAAAGGGGAGAATACAGCAAGCACAAATAGACTTTGAAACAAATGGAACTATAGTAAATTTGAACGGAAAATGTAAATGTGATCGCACACTACATCCAGCACTCTGCCCTGCCTCCATGCTGGATGAGACATTGGTGTACATTTTGGCCAAAGCGTAATAAGCCACTCACCGCGTCAAGGTCGTCTCATTTGAGTGGTCCCTAACACTAGTTCCTACCTATTTATGGGCCATGACAGCCACACAAAGTCCAGGGAATGCAGGTCAGCATGCAAGCCAAGCACACTCAGCTTTTAACCCCGTCCGGTGCCATTACAGCTTTCATCGGATCCAGGGATGCAAGTACCAACATGCATGCTGAGCCCACCATATACTTCTCCTGGAGCCAAATGGCTACTGGCAGGTTCTATATAAGCAGACTCAGTTTTATACTGACTTTAAAACCAGCCTCCAGGACAGATTTACTGGTCAGGTGTGCATGACTCAAAGGAGATCTCCACGCCTCCAATATAAACTACAAAGAAAAAGTGTGGGGGGTTGAGTCAGCACAACCCGTATGTAGGTGCATATCACTATGGCGAAATACATATACAAACGGAAAATGCTAATGTGATCGCACACTACATCCAGCACTCTGCCCTGCCTCCATGCTGGATGAGACATTGGTGTACATTTTGGCCAAAGCGTAATAAGCCACTCACCGCGTCAAGGTCGTCTCATTTGAGTGGTCCCTAACACTAGTTCCTACCTGTTTATGGGCCATGACAGCCACACAAAGTCCAGGGAATGCAGGTCAGCATGCAAGCCAAGCACACTCAGCTTTTAACCCCGCCCGGTGCCATTACAGCTTTCATCGGATCCAGGGATGCAAGTACCAACATGCATGCTGAGCCCACCATGCTGAGCCCACCGCGTCAAGGTCGTCTCATTTGAGTGGTCCCTAACACTACAGGGAGTGCAGAATTATTAGGCAAGTTGTATTTTTGAGGATTAATTTTATTATTGAACAACAACCATGTTCTCAATGAACCCAAAAAACTCATTAATATCAAAGCTGAATATTTTTGGAAGTAGTTTTTAGTTTGTTTTTAGTTTTAGCTATTTTAGGGGGATATCTGTGTGTGCAGGTGACTATTGCTGTGCATAATTATTAGGCAACTTAACAAAAAACAAATATATACCCATTTCAATTTTTTTTTTTACCAGTGAAAGCAATATAACATCTCAACATTCACAAATATACATTTCTGACATTCAAAAACAAAACAAAAACAAATCAGTGACCAATATAGCCACCTTTCTTTGCAAGGACACTCAAAAGCCTGCCATCCATGGATTCTGTCAGTGTTTTGATCTGTTCACCATCAACATTGCGTGCAGCAGCAACCACAGCCTCCCAGACACTGTTCAGAGAGGTGTACTGTTTTCCCTCCTTGTAAATCTCACATTTGATGATGGGCCACAGGTTCTCAATGGGGTTCAGATCAGGTGAACAAGGAGGCCATGTCATTAGATTTTCTTCTTTTATACCCTTTCTTGCCAGCCACGCTGTGGAGTACTTGGACGCGTGTGATGGAGCATTGTCCTGCATGAAAATCATGTTTTTCTTGAAGGATGCAGACTTCTTCCTGTACCACTGCTTGAAGAAGGTGTCTTCCAGAAACTGGCAGTAGGACTGGGAGTTGAGCTTGACTCCATCCTCAACCCGAAAAGGCCCCACAAGCTCATCTTTGATGATACCAGCCCAAACCAGTACTCCACCTCCACCTTGCTGGCGTCTGAGTCGGACTAGGGCTCTCTGCCCTTTACCAATCCAGCCACGGGCCCATCCATCTGGCCCATCAAGACTCACTCTCATTTCATCAGTCCATAAAACCTTAGAAAAATCAGTCTTGAGATATTTCTTGGCCCAGTCTTGACGTTTCAGCTTGTGTGTCTTGTTCAGTGGTGGTCGTCTTTCAGCCTTTCTTACCTTGGCCATGTCTCTGAGTATTGCACACCTTGTGCTTTTGGGCACTCTAGTGATGTTGCAGCTCTGAAATATGGCCAAACTGGTGGCAAGTGGCATCTTGGCAGCTGCACGCTTGACTTTTCTCAGTTCATGGGCAGTTATTTTGCGCCTTGGTTTTTCCACACGCTTCTTGCGACCCTGTTGACTATTTTGAATGAAACGCTTGATTGTTCGATGATCACGCTTCAGAAGCTTTGCAATTTTAAGAGTGCTGCATCCCTCTGCAAGATATCTCACTATTTTTAACTTTTCTGAGCCTGTCAAGTCCTTCTTTTGACCCATTTTGCCAAAGGAAAGGAAGTTGCCTAATAATTATGCACACCTAATATAGGGTGTTGATGTCATTAGACCACACCCCTTCTCATTACAGAGATGCACATCACCTAATATGCTTAATTGGTAGTAGGCTTTCGAGCCTATACAGCTTGGAGAAAGACAACATGCATAAAGAGGATGATGTGGTCAAAATACTCATTTGCCTTATAATTCTGCACGCAGTGTAGTTCCTACCTGTTTATGGGCCATGAGAGCCACACAAAGTCCAGGGAATGCAGGTCAGCATGCAAGCCAAGCATACTCAGCTTTTAACCCCGTCCGGTGCCATTACAGCTTTCATCGGATCCAGGGATGCAAGTACCAACATGCATGCTGAGCCCACCATATACTTCTCCTGGAGCCAAATGGCTACTGGCAGGTTCTATTTAAGCAGACTCAGTTTTATACTGACTTTAAAACCAGCCTCCAGGACAGATTGACTGGTCAGGTGTGCATGACTCAAAGGAGATCGCCACGCCTCCAATATAAACTACAAAGAAAAAGTATGGGGGGTTGAGTCAGCACAACCCGTATGTAGGTGCATATCACTATGGCGAAATACATATACAAACGGAAAATGCAAATGTGATCGCACACTACATCCAGCACTCTGCCCTGCCTCCATGCTGGATGAGACATTGGTGTACATTTTGGCCAAAGCGTAATAAGCCACTCACCGCGTCAAGGTCGTCTCATTTGAGTGGTCCCTAACACTAGTTCCTACCTGTTTATGGGCCATGACAGCCACACAAAGTCCAGGGAATGCAGGTCAGCATGCAAGCCAAGCACACTCAGCTTTTAACCCCGTCCGGTGCCATTACAGCTTTCATCGGATCCAGGGATGCAAGTACCAACATGCATGCTGAGCCCACCATATACTTCTCCTGGAGCCAAATGGCTACTGGCAAGTTCTATATAAGCAGACTCAGTTTTATACTGACTTCAAAACCAGCCTCCAGGACAGATTGACTGGTCAGGTGTGCATGACTCAAAGGAGATCGCCACGCCTCCAATATAAACTACAAAGAAAAAGTGTGGGGGGTTGAGTCAGCACAACCCGTATGTAGGTGCATATCACTATGGCGAAATACATATACAAACAGAAAATGCTAATGTGATCGCACACTACATCCAGCACTCTGCCCTCCATGCTGGATGAGACATTGGTGTACATTTTGGCCAAAGCGTAATAAGCCACTCACCGCGTCAAGGTCGTCTCATTTGAGTGGTCCCTAACACTAGTTCCTACCTGTTTATGGGCCATGACAGCCACACAAAGTCCAGGGAATGCAGGTCAGCATGCAAG
This sequence comes from Bufo bufo, assembly GCF_905171765.1. Taxonomy (NCBI): domain Eukaryota; kingdom Metazoa; phylum Chordata; class Amphibia; order Anura; family Bufonidae; genus Bufo; species Bufo bufo. The sequence continues at coordinate 593,512,856 of NC_053391.1, forward strand.
CCAAGCACACTCAGCTTTTAACCCCGTCCGGTGCCATTACAGCTTTCATCGGATCCAGGGATGCAAGTACCAACATGCATGCTGAGCCCACCATATACTTCTCCTGGAGCCAAATGGCTACTGGCAGGTTCTATATAAGCAGACTCAGTTTTATACTGACTTTAAAACCAGCCTCCAGGACAGATTGACTGGTCAGGTGTGCATGACTCAAAGGAGATCGCCACGCCTCCAATATAAACTACAAAGAAAAGGTGTGGGGGGTTGAGTCAGCACAACCCGTATGTAGGTGCATATCACTATGGCGAAATACATATACAAACGGAAAATGCAAATGTGATCGCACACTACATCCAGCACTCTGCCCTGCCTCCATGCTGGATGAGACATTGGTGTACATTTTGGCCAAAGCGTAATAAGCCACTCACCGCGTCAAGGTCGTCTCATTTGAGTGGTCCCTAACACTAGTTCCTACCTGTTTATGGGCCATGACAGCCACACAAAGTCCAGGGAATGCAGGTCAGCATGCAAGTCATGCACACTCAGCTTTTAACCCCGTCCGGTGACATTACAGCTTTCATCGGATCCAGGGATGCAAGTACCAACATGCATGCTGAGCCCACCATATACTTCTCCTGGAGCCAAATGGCTACTGGCAGGTTCTATATAAGCAGACTCAGTTTTATACTGACATTAACCGCTTGCCGCCACGCTAATGCCGAAAGGCGTCATTGCGGCGGCTACCCCAGGCTACGCTAACGCCAATAGGCGTCATCTCGTGTGAGCCGAGATTTCCTGTGAACGCACGCACACAGGCGCGCGCGCTCACAGGAACGGAAGGTAAGAAAGTTGATCTCCAGCCTGCCAGCGGCGATCGTTCGCTGGCAGGCTGGAGATGTGTTTTTTTTAACCCCTAACAGGTATATTAGACGCTGTTTTGATAACAGCGTCTAATATACCTGCTACCTGGTACTCTGGTGGTCCCCTTTGTTTGGATCGACCACCAGAGGACACAGGTAGCTCAGTAAAGTAGCACCAAGCACCACTACACTACACTACACCCCCCCGTCACTTATTAACCCCTTATTAGCCCCTGATCACCCCATATAGACTCCCTGATCACCCCCCTGTCATTGATTACCCCCCTGTCATTGATCACATCGCTGTAAAGCTCCATTCAGACGTCCGCATGATTTTTACGGATCCACTGATAGATGGATCGGATCCGCGAAACGCACACGGACGTCTGAATGGAGCCTTACAGGGGCGTGATCAATGACTGTGGTGATCACCCCATATAGACTACCTCATCACCCCCCTGTCATTGATTACCCCCCTGTCATTGATCACACCCCTGTAAAGCTCCATTCAGACGTCCGCATGATTTTTACGGATCCACTGATAGATGGATCGGATCCGCAAAACGCACACGGACATCTGAATGGAGCCTTACAGGGGCGTGATCAATGACTGTGGTGATCACCCCATATAGACTCCCTGATCACCCCCCTGTCATTGATTACCCCCCTGTCATTGATCACACCCCTGTAAAGCTCCATTCAGACGTCCGCATGATTTTTACGGATCCACTGAAGGATGGATCGGATCCGCAAAACGCATACGGACGTCTGAATGGAGCCTTACAGGGGCATGATCAATGATTGTGGTGATCACCCCATATAGACTCCCTCATCACCCCCCTGTCATGGATCACCCCCCCCTGTCAGGCTGCATTCAGATGTCCGTATGATTTTTACGGATCCACGGATACATGGATCGGATCCGCAAAACACATACGGACATCTGAATGGAGCCTTATAGGGGGGTGATCAATGACAGGGGGGTGATCACCCCATATAGACTCCCTGATCACCCCCCTGTCATTGATCACCCCCCCTGTCATTGATTACCCCCCTGTCATTGATCACCCCCCTGTAAAGCTCCATTCAGACGTCCGCATGATTTTTACGGATCCACTGATAGATGGATCGGATCCGCAAAACGCATACGGACGTCTGAATGGAGCCTTACAGGGGTGTGATCAATGACTGTGGTGATCACCCCATATAGACTCCCTCATCACCCCCCTGTCATTGATCACCCCCCCTGTCAGGCTGCATTCAGATGTCCGTATGATTTTTACGGATCCACGGATACATGGATCGGATCCGCAAAACACATACGGACATCTGAATGGAGCCTTATAGGGGGGTGATCAATGACAGGGGGGTGATCACCCCATATAGACTCCCTGATCACCCCCCCTGTCATTGATCACCCCCCCTGTCATTGATCACCCCCCCTGTCATTGATCACCCCCCTGTCATTGATCACCCCCTGTCAGGCTCCATTCAGACATTTTTTTGGCCCAAGTTAGCGGAAATTATTATTTTTTTCTTACAAAGTCTCATATTCTGCTAACTTGTGTCAAAAAATTAAATCTCACATGAACTCACCATACCCCTCACGGAATCCAAATGCGTAAAATTTTTTAGACATTTATATTCCAGACTTCTTCTCACGCTTTAGGGCCCCTAGAATGCCAGGGCAGTATAAATACCCCACATGTGACCCCATTTCGGAAAGAAGACACCCCCAGGTATTCCGTGAGGGGCATATTGAGTCCATGAAAGATTGAAATTTTTGTCCCAAGTTAGCGGAAAGGGAGACTTTGTGAGAAAAAAATAAAAAATATCAATTTCCGCTAACTTGTGCCAAAAAAAAAAATTTCTATGAACTCGCCATGCCCCTCATTGAATACCTTGGGGTGTCTTCTTTCCAAAATGGGGTATTTATACTGCCCTGGCATTCTAGGGGCCCCAAAGCGTGAGAAGAAGTCTGGTATCCAAATGTCTAAAAATGCCCTCCTAAAAGGAATTTGGGCACCTTTGCGCATCTAGGCTGCAAAAAAAGTGTCACACATCTGGTATCGCCGTACTCAGGAGAAGTTGGGGAATGTGTTTTGGGGTGTCATTTTACATATACCCATGCTGGGTGAGAGAAATATCTTGGTCAAATGTCAAATTTGTATAAAAAAATGGCAAAAGTTGTCTTTTGCCAAGATATTTCTCTCACCCAGCATGGGTATATGTAAAATGACCCCCCAAAACACATTCCCCAACTTCTCCTGAATACGGCGATACCACATGTGTGACACTTTTTTGCAGCCTAGGTGGGCAAAGGGGCCCATATTCCAAAGAGCACCTTTATGATTTCACAGGTCATTTACCTACTTACCACACATTAGGGCCCCTGGAAAATGCCAGGGCAGTATAACTACCCCACAAGTGACCCCATTTTGGAAAGAAGACACCCCAAGGTATTCCGTGAGGGGCATGGCGAGTTCCTAGAATTTTTTATTTTTTGTCACAAGTTAGTGGAAAATGATGATTTATTTTTTTTTTTTTCCTTACAAAGTCTCATATTCCACTAACTTGTGACAAAAAATAAAAACTTCCACAAACTCACTATGCCCATCAGCGAATACCTTGGGGTGTCTTCTTTCCAAAATTGGGTCACTTGTGGGGTAGTTATACTGCCCTGGCATTCTATGGGCCCAAATGTGTGGTAAGGAGTTTGAAATCAAATTCTGTAAAAAATGACCAGTGAAATCCGAAAGGTGCTCTTTGGAATATGGGCCCCTTTGCCCACCTAGGCTGCAAAAAAGTGTCACACATGTGGTATCTCCGTATTCAGGAGAAGTTGGGGAATGTGTTTTGGGGTGTCATTTTACATATACCCATGCTGGGTGAGAGAAATATCTTGGCAAAAGACAACTTTTACCATTTTTTTATACAAAGTTGTCTTTTGCCAAGATATTTCTCTCACCCAGCATGGGTATATGTAAAATGACACCCCAAACCACATTCCCCAACTTCTCCTGAATACGAGATACCACATGTGTGACACTTTTTTGCAGCCTAGGTGGGCAAAGGGGCCCACATTCCAAAGAGCACCTTTTGGATTTCACCAGCCATTTTTTACAGAATTTGATTTCAAACTCCTTACCACACATTTGGGCCCCTAGAATGCCAGGGCAGTATAACTACCCCACAAGTGACCCCTTTTTGGAAAGAAGACATCCCAAGGTATTCGCTGATGGGCATAGTGAGTTCATGAAAGCTTTTATTTTTTGTCAGAAGTTAGTGGAATATGAGACTTTGTAAGAAAAAAATAAATAAATAAAAAATCATCATTTTCCGCTAACTTGTGACAAAAAATAAAAAGTTCTATGAACTCACTATGCCCATCAGCGAATACCTTAGGGTGTCTACTTTCCGAAATGGGGTCATTTGTGGGGTGGTTTAACTGTCTGGGCATTGTAGAACCTCAGGAAACATGACAGGTGCTCAGAAAGTCAGAGCTGCTTCAAAAAGCGGAAATTCACATTTTTGTACCATAGTTTGTAAACGCTATAACTTTTACCCAAACCATTTTTTTTTTACCCAAACATTTTTTTTTATCAAAGACATGTAGAACAATAAATTTAGAGCAAAATTTATATATGGATCTCGTTTTTTTTGCAAAATTTTACAACTGAAAGTGAAAAATGACATTTTTTTGCAAAAAAATCGTTAAATTTCGATTAATAACAAAAAAAGTAAAAATGTCAGCAGCAATGAAATACCACCAAATGAAAGCTCTATTAGTGAGAAGAAAAGGAGGTAAAATTCATTTGGGTGGTAAGTTGCATGACCGAGCAATAAACCGCTAAAGTTGTGGAGTGCCGATTTGTAAAAAAGGGCCTGGTCTTTAGGGGGGTATAAACCTGTGGTCCTTAAGTGGTTAAAACCAGCCTCCAGGACAGATGGACTGGTCAGGTGTGCATGACTCAAAGGAGATCGCCACGCCTCCAATATAAACTACAAAGAAAAAGTGTGGGGGGTTGAGTCAGCACAACCCGTATGTAGGTGCATATCACTATGGCGAAATACATATACAAACGGAAAATGCTAATGTGATCGCACACTACATCCAGAGTGCTAGATGTAGTGTGCGATCACATTTGCATTTTCCGTTTGTATATGTATTTCGCCATAGTGATATGTACCTACATACGGGTTGTGCTGACTTAACCCCCCAAACTTTTTCTTTATAGTAAATTTGAGTCATATCACTTTAACCAAAGCACAGACACAATTACTTAATAAGGGGCTAAAATTTGCTCCAACTGCCCAGCTAAATAAGTTTGATACTTATGTAGGGATCGAGAAATTTATTAGAAAATTATGTCTCAAGAAATATCAATTGAAAAACCCTGTGATATTAAATACAGAGAAAAAACAAGATGTGGATGAATCAATTAAACAAAAATAAAAAACATTTCCCAGACAGGAGATCAGCCCTGAGTTGTCAGCATTCCAAAAAAACTTGGAAACTGACCCACAAAAAATTACAGATAGATGAGGGGAAAAAAGTAATAATTTAACTCCACAAGAAATACAAGCAATAAAACAGTTACAAACAGAAAATAATCTGACCATACGTCCAGCAGACAAAGGGAAACAGCTAAATATAATGTGGAATGTCTGAAACAGTTGACAGACACTAATACATACAGTTGTTTTCAAAATTATTCAACCCCCACTGAAATTTAGTGTTTTGGCCAGTTTGACATTGATTTTGATCATTTCAGTCATCTTGTTTACAATTAAATCAAAGAGGCACTTGTAAGGCTGCGTTCACACGGGCGAGATTTCCGCGCGGGTGCAATGCGGTAGGTGAACGCATTGCACCCGCACTGAATCTGGACCCATTCATTTCAATGGGGCTGTTCAGATGAGCGATGATTTTCACGCATCACTTATGCGTTGCGTGAAAATCGCAGCATGCTCTATATTCTGCGTTTTTCACGCAACGCAGGCCCCATAGAAGTGATTGGGGTTGCGTGAAAATCGCAAGCATCCGCAAGCAAGTGCGGATGCGGTGCGATTTTCACGCACGGTTGCTAGGTGACAGTCTATACACTGTATTATTTTCCCTTATAACATGGTTATAAGGGAAAATAATAGCATTCTGAATACAGAATGCTTAGTAGGTGATCAATTGAGGGTTAAAAAATAAAAAAAATTAACTCACCTTGTCCTCTTGTTCGCGTAGTTCTCCCGGTCTTTAGTTCTTTAAAAAGATGAACTATGGGCTAAAGGACCTTTGGTGACGTCAGATCACATGCTCCAATCACAGGGTCCATCACCGCGGTGATGGACCATGTGATTGGAGCATGTGATCTGACGTCACCAAAGGTCCTTTAGCCCATAGTTCATCTTTTGAGAAGTAAAGAAGAGACCGGGACTTACGCGAACAAACGGAGAAGGTGAGTTAATTTTTTTTTATTTTTTTTAACCCTCAACTGATCACTTACTATGCATTCTGTTTTCAGAATGCTATTATTTTCCCTTATAACCATGTTATAAGGGAAAATAATAACATCTACACAACACCGAACCCAAACCTGAACTTCTGTGAAGAAGTTCGGGTCTGGGTACCACAGTCGGATTTTTATCACGCGCGTGCAAAACACATTGCACACGCACGATAAAAACTGAACATCGGAACGCAATCGCAGTCAAAACTGACTGCAATTGCATTCCTACTCGCGCGGTTTTGCCGCAACACACCGGGACGCATCCGGACCTAATCCGGACACGCTCGTGTGAACCCAGCCTAAGTCAGACAAATATAACATAACATTTATAATGAAATAACCACAAATGTCTTTTCTGTGCTCACATCATTATCAGTTTTATTCAACCCCCAAGTGACATTCAATCTTAGTACTTAGTACAACATCCTTTTCTAGTTATAACAGCTTTTAAACGTGAAGCATAGCTTGACACAAGTGTCTTGCAGCGATCTACGGGTATCTTCGCCCATTCTTCATGGGCAAAAGCCTCCAGTTCAGTCACATTCTTAGGCTTGCGCGCTGCAACTGCTTTCTTTAAGTCCCACCAGAGGTTCTCAATCGGATTTAAGTCTGGTGAGTGCGATGGCCACTTCAAAATGTTCCAGCCTTTAATCTGCAACCATGCTCTAGTGGACTTGGAGGTATGCTTGGGATCATTGTCCTGTTGAAAGGTCCAACGTCTCCCAAGCCTCAGGTTTTTGACGGACTACATCACATTTTCATCCAATATCTCCTGGTACTGAAGAGAATTCATGGTACCTTGCACACGCTGAAGCTTCCATGTACCTGTAGAAGCAAAACAGCCCCAAAGCATGATTGACCCCCTCACCATGCTTCACAGTAGGCCAGGTGTTCTTTTCTTCATAGGCCTTGTTCTTCCTCCTCCAAACATAGCGTTGATCCATGGGCCTAAACAGTTCTAATTTTGTTTCATCAGTCCACAGAACACTATACCAAAACTTTTGTAGTTTGTTCACATGACTTTTGGCATACTGCAGTCGACTCTTCTTATTCTTTGGAGACAGCAAGGGGGTGCGCCTGGGAGTTCTGGCATGGAGGCCTTCATTACGCAGTGTGCGCCTTATTGTCTGAGCTGAAACTTCAGTACCCACATCTGACAAATCTTTTTTCAATTCCTCAGCAGTCACACGGGGACTTTTCTCCACTTTGCGCTTCAGGTAGCGCACAGCAGTCGAAGTCAGCATCTTCTTTCTGCCACGACCAGGTAGTATTTCAACAGTGCCCTTTGCCTTGAATTTGCAAATGATGCTTCCTATGGTGTCTGTTGGTATGTTTAACATCTTTGCAATCTTCTTATAGCCATTGCCCTTCCTGTGAAGAGAAATCACCTCTTCTCTTGTCTTCCTGGACCATTCTCTTGACTTCACCATGTTTGTAAACACACCAGTAAATGTCTAGAAGGAGCTGAGTATCACAGTCCTTTTAAATCTGCCTAATTGGTGCTTATTATGCTTGATTGCTGCTCCTTGACATCCACAGGTGTTTTCAATACCTGATCGAAAACACTTGAATGAACCTCTGTTCTTAAGAGTGGTAGTCTTTAAGGGGTTGAATAATTGTGTCAATGAAGAAATCACAAAAAAAGCATTTAATACTGTATTACAAAAACAATTGATGTCATTTTAGTTGCATTTGGTTCTTTAAAAAGTCCTTGTAAGATTTTATTCTGAACACAATTACAAATGTACACTAAATTCCCTAAAACCCTTTACAGCATTGGGGGTTGAATAATTTGGAACACAACTGTATATTAAATTAAGAGACCCGACAGAAGAATTTTACGAGTTATTAACAGAATATTGTAAAAAAGGTCTGGATGATAATATATTGACAGAACATGAATATGAATATATTTTGGGCACTCAACGGAGACTACCTGTCTTCTACTGCATGCCCCAAATACATAAAAACCTGACAGAACCCCCTGGCCGTCCCATTATATCAGGGATTGGTTCCCTGACAGCAAATCTCTCACAGTATATTGATAGATTAATTCAGCCAGTTGTGAAGAAAACACAATCTTATGTTAGAGACACGACCCAGATTATTCATATTTTAGAAAATTTACAAGTGGAACCTCAATGGACAATGGGGACACTGGATGTTCAATCATTGTACAGTCGTGGCCAAAAGTTTTGAGAATGACACAAATATTAGTTTTCACAAAGTTTGCGGCTGAACTGCTTTTAGATCTTTGTTTCAGTTGTTTCTGTGATGTAGTGAAATATAATACGTTTCAAAGGCTCTTATCGACAATTACATGACATTTATGCAAAGAGTCAGTATTTGCAGTGTTGGCCCTTCTTTTTCAGGACCTCTGCAATTCGACTGGGCATGCTCTCAATCAACTTCTGAGCCAATTCCTGACTGATAGCAACCCATTCTTTCATAATCACTTCTTGGAGTTTGTCAGAATTAGTGGGTTTTTGTTTGTCCACCCGCCTCTTGAGGATTGACCACAAGTTCTCAATGGGATTAAAACCTGGGGAGTTTCCAGGCCATGGATCCAAAATGTCAACGTTTTGGTCCCCGAGCCACTTAGTTATCACTTTTGCCTTATGGCACGGTGCTCCATCTTGCTGGAAAATGCATTGTTCTTCACCAAACTGTTGTTGGATTGTTGGAAGAAGTTGCTGTTGGAGGGTGTTTTCGTACCATTCTTTATTCATGGCTGTGTTTTTGGGCAAAATTGTGAGTGAGCCCACTCCCTTGGATGAGAAGCAACCACACACATGAATGATCTCAGGATGCTTTACTGTTGGCATGACACAGGACTGATGGTAGCGCTCACCTTTTCTTCTCCGGACAAGCCTTTTTCCAGATGCCCCAAACAATCGGAAAGAGGCTTCATCGGAGAATACGACTTTGCCCCAGTCCTCAGCAGTCCATTCACCATACTTTATGCAGAAGATCAATCTGTCCCTGATGTTTTTTTTGGAGAGAAGTGGCTTCTTTGCTGCCCTTCTTGACACCAGGCCATCTTCCAAAAGTCTTCGCCTCACTGTGCGTGCAGATGCGCTCACAGCTGCATGCTGCCATTCCTGAGCAAGCTCTGCACTGGTGGCACTCCGATCACGCAGCTGAATCCTCTTTAGGAGACGATCCTGGCGCTTGCTGGACTTTCTTGGACGCCCTGAAGCCTTCTTAACAAGAATTGAACCTCTTTCCTTGAAGTTCTTGATGATCCTATAAATTGTTGATTGAGGTGCAATCTTAGTAGCCACAATATCCTTGCCTGTGAAGCCATTTTTATGCAATGCAATGATGGCTGCACGCGTTTCTTTGCAGGTCACCATGGTTAACAATGGAAGAACAATGATTTCAAGCATCACCCTCCTTTTAACATGTCAAGTCTGCCATTTTAACCCAATCAGCCTGACATAATGATCTCCAGCCTTGTGCTCATCAACATTCTCACCTGAGTTAACAAGACGATTACTGAAATGATCTCAGCAGGTCCTTTAATGACAGCAATGAAATGCAGTGGAAAGTTTTTTTGGGATTAAGTTAATTTTCATGGCAAAGAAGGACTATACAATTCATCTGATCACTCTTCATAACATTCTGGAGTATATGCAAATTGCTATTATAAAAACTTAAGCAGCAACTTTTCCAATTTCCAATATTTATGTAATTCTCAAAAATTTTGGCCACGAATGTATACTATTATTGATCACAAACAAGGCATTATGGCGATGGAATCTCCTGACACCCGACTGGGTACCTCCGTTGATGGATGCTCCCAGGGGGCAGAGACCAATTGTAAATATCAACCCTTACAGTAAACACAGACATTTAACATATCCCCAGATAGCTCAAGTCTGAGTGCATATTATTAGGTGAATGGCACTCAGACTAAACGAATACAATAAAATCGACATGGAGCCAAAGTCTTTAATTTCACGAACAGGCTCCATGGCATAGCTATCTGGGTACCCTCACATAACATACAATACAATTCCAAAGACAGATGGTTCTGTCACACACCTCAAAACCCCACATATCCCCATAATCTATACATCCATGGATAGCTCTGATCTGGGTGAACAACATATCCAAAAATCACCCAGATCCGAGCAGGAATTCCCGAATTCCATGGAAGTCACATTTGGCCGACCACAAGCATGGCTTTCCTGCCCAAAACAATTCCACAGATTTAAGCTGTGCGGCCGGTCTGTCTTCTCCTTTAAAGTTAGTATGGGCCATAATCCTGAGGCAAGAGGCTGGCAAACAGGCCCCTCCAAAACCCAGTGGCGAGGTTATTTTCGCCACAGAATCAATGTTGAAACAGAGTGGAGATTTTGGAGAAAAACAGATACAATTTTTATTGTAAGGAGTATTTTTTATATTAACTCACAATTATTTTTATTTTGAAAATGACCACTTTCTTCAGAAACGAGGGACCGCTATGGCCACCAGGTTTGCCCCCAGCTATGCCAACTTATTTATGGCATTTTGGGAACAACTAATCATTGGCCCAAGGCTGGGGACAGACCTAGTGCTCTGGCAAAGATATATAGATGATGTTATTTTTATTTGGAAGGGGGAGAAATCTGATTTATTGACATTTTTAGATGAGATTAATAATAATAATTTTAATACATTTTTTACATCAAATATTAATAATCAATGCACAGAATTTTTAGATCTACAGATTACAGTAGATTGAAATCATTATAATTGCAACACATATCAGAAACCTGTCGCGAAGAACAGTTTTATCCGTTTCTCTAGTTGTCATTTGCCTAGGTCAGTGGTCGGCAAAGTGCGGCTCGCTCTTTAGACCCTTGAATGCGGCTCTTTGGTGCGCGCTCCCACAGCGAAACCAACCCATCCAGCACTACAGAGGAATCTTGCCTGTGGGACGCATTTGCGTTCCACAAAGCAAGAGAGGGCGTGTTGCTCCTGCACAGGGTCCAGAGTCCTGCCCTTGCACCTCTGTCACTGACCTGACATCAGTGACATTGCTCCGCCTCTCCCTCTCCTCAGTTCTTATGATGGACAGTGACCAGCAACAGGACGGACCGATGTGGGCGGAGCTATAATAGCCCCCCCCCCCTTTTCTACCCGCGATTCCTGCAGCCTGATTGAACCTTCCAATCTTCCATGCCCAGCAAGCTGAACATCAGGTGTATTGCCACAACTGCACCATTGATGTGAGTAGCTGGGAAATTACTGCGGTTATATTCAGCTTTCCCAGACTGTGCACATGTGACCTGCAGTACAGTAGGAAAGCTGGGTAAATTATATCATGAAATGTCATCCAGCTTCCCTGCTATCCTGCATGGCACAAGTTCAGAGGCATTAGAGTATGCGGGAGAGGTACAGCAGGAAAGCTGGGTGTCTATATATGTGTATTGTATATGTGTGCGTCCATGTATGTGGTGACTGTGTGTATGAGTGCGCCCCTGTATGTGAAGAGTATGTGTATGAGTGCGTCCATGTATGTGGTGACTATGTGCATGAGTGCGTCCATGTATGTGGAGAGTGCGTGTATGAGTGCGTCCATGTATATGTGGAAAGTGTGTGTATGAATGCATCTATGTATATGTTGAGTGTGTGTATGAGTGTGTCCATGTATGTGGAGAGTGTGTGTATGAATTCATCTATGTATGTGGAGAGTGCGTCCATATATGTGGAGAATGCGTGTATGACTGCGTCCATGTATGTGGAGAGCGTGTCTATCACTGCGTCCATGTATGTGGAGAGTGAGTGTATGACTGCGTCCATGTATGTGGAGAGTGTGTCTATCACTGTGTCCATGTATGTGGAGAGTGCGTGTATGACTGCGTCCATGTATGTGGAGAGCGTGTCTATCACTGCGTCCATGTATGTGGAGAGTGCGTGTATGACTGCGTCCATGTATGTGGAGAGTGTGTCTATCACTGCGTCCATGTATGTGGAGAGTGCGTGTATGACTGCGTCCATGTATGTGGAGAGTGTGTCTATCACTGCGTCCATGTATGTGGAGAGTGGGTGTATGACTGCGTCCATGTATGTGGAGAATGCGTGTATGATTGCGTCCATGTATGTGGAGAGTGGGTGTATGACTGCGTCCATGTATCTGGAGAGTGCGTGTATGACTGCGTCCATGTATCTGGAGAGTGCGTGTATGACTGCGTCTATGTATGTGGAGAGTGTGTGTATGACTGCGTCCATGTATGTGGAGAGTGTTATTATCACTGCATCCATGTATGTGGAGAGTGTGTGTACGACTGCGTCCATGTATGTGGAGAGTGGGTGTATGACTGCGTCCATGTATGTGGAGAGTGCGTGTATGACTGCTTCCATGTATGTGGAGAGTGCGTGTATGACTGCGTCCATGTATGTGGAGAGTGCGTGTATGACTGCGTCCATGTATGTGGAGAGTGCGTATATGACTGCGTCCATGTATGTGGAGAGTGTGTCTATCACTGCGTCCATGTATGTGGAGAGTGTGTCTATCACTGCGTCCATGTATGTGGAGAGTGTGTGTACGACTGCGTCCATGTATGTGGAGAGTGGGTGTATGACTGCGTCCATGTATGTGGAGAGTGCGTGTATGACTGCGTCCATGTATGTGGAGAGTGCGTGTATGACTGCGTCCATGTATGTGGAGAGTGCGTGTATGACTGCGTCCATGTATGGGGAGAGTGCGTGTATGACTGCGTCCATGTATGTGGAGAGTGTGTGTATGACTGCGTCCATGTATGTGGAGAGTGCGTGTATGACTGCGTCCATGTATGTGGAGAGTGCGTATATGACTGCGTCCATGTATGTGGAGAGTGTGTGTATGACTGCGTCCATGTATGTGGAGAGTGCGTGTATGACTGCGTCCATGTATGTGGAGAGTGCGTATATGACTGCGTCCATGTATGTGGAGAGTGCGCGTATGACTCCGTCCATGTATGTGGAGAGTGCGTGTATGACCGCGTCCATGGCTGCAGTATGAAAGGTACAGAGGCTAAAATACTTGTGGATATGTAGAGGTAGATCAGACATGTCTATTACAATTGCAGCGCATGCACTACTTTTTTGCGGTGCGGAGGCACAGCCAGAAGCACCACGGAAGCACTCTGTAGCACTCATATCCCAGATCCTGGACCCATTGAAGAGAATGGGTCCATGATCCGGGCTGCACACGGCCATGTGCAGCCCGCATCATGGACCCATTCGCTTCAGCATGCGCTTCCTTCCTATATATTTTAGGTTTTAAAAATGTGGCTCTCCAAAAAAATTTCAATCGTGGTTTTGGCGATATTTGGCTCAGTTGACAAAAAAGTTTGCCCACCACTGGCCTAGGTGGTTCTTAAATAAATTTTAAAAGGTTTCTGTCACCCCACAAAACTCATTTTTTTTTTTTTGGATAGTTAGATTCCTCATAGCGCGATATAGGAGAATATAATAGTCTTACTTACTTTCATGCGGCCGATTCTTTATAAAACGAAGTTTTATAATATGTAAATGAGGGCTCTACCAGCAAGTAGGGCGTCTACTTGCTGGTAGCCGCAGCAGAAAACCGCCCCCTCGCCGTGTTGATTGACAGGGCCAGCCGTGATCTCCTCCTCCGGCCGGCCGGCCCTGTCAGTAATTCAAAAATCGCGCGCCTCTGGTCATTCGGCGCAGGCGCTCTGAGATGAGGAGGCGTCACCGAAAGAGAAGACGTCATCGGCGCAGGCGCACTGAGGGAGGTTTTCTGCTGCGGCTACCAGCAAGTAGACGCCCTACTTGCTGGTAGAGCCCTCATTTACATATTATAAAACTTCGTTTTATAAAGAATCGGCCGCATGAAAGTAAGTAAGACTATTATTTTCTCCTATATCGCGCTATGAGGAATCTAACTATCCAAAAAAAAAAAAATGAGTTTTGTGGGGTGACAGAAACCCTTTAACAAAAGATTATACTGAAAAAATATTAGATAATGCTTTACAAAAAATAGAATTAATGGATAGAAAAACTTTCAAACAAGTTTCGATAACTCTAAGAAAAAACAAGAAGAAACTCCTCATATAATCTTTCCCTTCAATACACAATATAAAAGAATTGAACATATAATATATAAACACTGGCACTACATCCAAGAAGATAAAACCTTAATATCAAAATCACCACAAATAATATATACAAGAGCTTCTAATTTGGGAATAAAAATAGCCCCCTCCATTTAAAAAAATCCTAGATTAAATGAGGGATCCATACACAAATGGTTAAATATGAAGGGCTTCTACAGATGTGGAAGATCTATTTATTGTAGGAACACATCATTTCCTAAAAAAACTACCAAAATAGCCTCAACACAAAATTCTTTTTCATTTGAGATAAATAAGTTTCTTACATGTAGTACCTGCAATGTGATATATAATCCAGTGCCCATGCGCTAAGCAATATATTGGAAGGACTAAAAGAGCTCTAAAGACTAGAATTGCAGAACATAATACAAATATCAAGAATGGATACGAGAAACATTATCATTATCTAGACATTTCAAAACGATACACAACAAAGATCCGAAGGGCCTAACATTTGCAGCATTGGAACAAATTGACCGACATTGGAGGGGCGGTGACCATGTTGCTAGGATCTCAAGGCAGAGTCTAGACGTTTGAATTTGGAAGCCTGTTACCCAATGGATTAAATGCCGACTTTGAAATTTTTGGCTTCCTTTGAATTGTGGATGGGTGCCCCCCATTGATGCAATACCCCCGTGTGGTTTTATGACGCGGGGGTTCTGCCTTGATGGAGGGCCTCCACCCATTGACCATGTACATTCTGAGTCAACACAAGGGAAGTCAACTACTAGTCGAAGATTTTAATATATTTTATGGCTCAACATGTCTTTAGAGTTCGTGCATTTGTATTATATTCTCTTATAATTTTAATTCATTTTTATGGAATTTTTTATAATAAATTTTATTATCTAGTGAAAGCAATATTTATAATAGAAAGTGACCTATCAGTTATGATGTTTGGGTTGATTGTGAGCCATATACCCAAAAAACGCATTGAACATAAAAAAAACGCAGCAAAAACGCATTAAAACTGCAACCTCATCCATGAGCGTTTTTGAATTGGAATCCAGTCCACTTTTTGTGAGGAATCCAGGAAGGAGGGATATAAAAGGCAGCTAACACCCTATGCAAGCATTACCACTGAGGAAGGAGTAAAGCAACACTCCGAAACGCGTTTGGTGCTCAATCTATTGACTTGCATAGTGGGGACATAACTATAATCCACACTTACTGGACTTTGCTTATTGGAAGAAGAAAAAAGATTAAAGAGCACGGACTTCAATTACCCGAAAGACACAATACTTGGAGAGGATCGCCTACAGGATTGAGGAAGAGGCAAGAATCCAATTTTGCTGCACCCGAAAAAGATCCATTGAATGTGCGTGACTCGATTACTACAGTGCCTGGGTTAACTATCGAATCCGTGTTCGAAAGTAACGTGGGACGCCGAAAGTCAAGTCCGCTACATGTGGAACGCCATATACAAGATCTCCATACCCTATAGCGGATCATTTGACCACTGCTACAGTGCTTATCAGCAGAAGGCCGCGAACAAGCTTCTATACATAAAGCTAAGTAAAGATTCCTATTAGTAATTTGTCAAAAATTGCTGTTGTGCCGATTTTAACACCATTCGAAAATGTGGGACACCACGAAATGGTTATAACATAGACGGCATAAGACTATACGATTATATATTAGCAAAATATCGAAAGTCCCCACAACTGCAGATTTAGGACCCTAATCTGCCTATAGCGTTGACCTGCGTTTTTTGTGGTACCGGACATTTCAATTGGAACTCCCCCCTCCTACCATCTTAACATATCTATATTGCTCGTTTGATTGCCATTTTATGTCTTATTTTATGCCTTTATGATACACCTTTTATTGTGTGTTTTACTTTTGCTGTTTTTACCACTTCAGTTGTCTATTTTAGATTGTGTTCAATAAATCGCTACATATTCAAATTCCTATGTTTCAATGTGACTCCATATGTTGAGTGCCCTTCTACACATCTATACCTTATAACCTTACCTCTTGATCTGGGTGCATCAATTGCAGTTGGAGCACCACAGAGGTCCTAAAGCAGGGTGAGCCGCCCCATTTATTCTTAGATTCTCTTTAAAGACCCGACATGCAGCGTACATATACTGAGGATGTCGGGAAGGGGTTAAAGAGGTTGTCTCACTTCAGCAAATGGCATTTTTTATGTAGACAAAGTTAATAGAAGGCACTTACTAATATATCCAATCCAGAAGAGTGGTGGCCTTGTTTGCACACTATAGTGTGCACAAAAGGCCACCACTCCTGGATTACAGGATGGTCATAACCCCTGGAATCGAGCAGTGTACAATGTGATGGAAAAAGGAATCCAGCAAAGGAGGCAATATTGGTAATAACAATACATTAGTAAGTGCCTGGTATTAACGTTCTCTACATGATAAATGCTATTTGCTGAAGTGAGACAGCCCCTTTAAGTATAAGCAGTTTCTCATTTGTACAAAATCTGTATTGTGTGTGGGCTGTGCTGTGATCATTTACGACTATGTTCCCTTTGAATTTCCCTGCATTGAGATCTCCCACAGACTGAGAAACCATAGACTTAGAAAATCTACTTATAAACCACAAAAGCTAAAATTATGAGAATCTAATTAATTGCATAAGATGTTATTTAATTAATTACTTTTTTTTAATTCAAAACACAAGTAGTGTCGCTTTCTACTGACATTTTTCAGCATTGGCGATAAGCGAAATTGTTTCCTTGTTGTTTTCAGCGGCACAGAATACCAAAATGCCATTTACAGCAGAAATTGATTTTCTGTCTTCCATGTTTATTGCAAGCTCTATACCATAGGCTTTGTTCATATCTACATTGTGGATGGAAGACACCACCCTGTGCTGGATACATACTGAACACAACAGACTCCATTGACTTACATCAAGTCTCTAGCGCAAACAGCAATAGAGCCTTATTTAAGTGTAAAATTTTTTGACATGAACCAATATGTCAGCTTTAGGGTATTCTGACTAAGCTATTTTTCTTTTTGGAACCACAATTATTGGTAGCTGCCATTTGGGATCTTTAGGGTACGGCCACACAGTCAGGTTTCCTGATGCAGTTTTGGAAACCAAAATCAGGAGTGGATCATAAAAGGAAAAAAGGTATGAAAGACAGATACGACTTCTTTTTTTAATTCACTCCTGGTTTTGGCTTCCAAAACTGAATGGAGAAATCTGTGTGGCCATACATTTAGTCATGCTGCAGCAAGAGATGAAGACTTTACTCGTTATTACCCTGGCTATACCCCCAAATCCAGCCCCGACCAAGTGACACCAGCGATGAGCCATTCCAAAATGTAGTGCTCACAACTCTCCACATTGAGGCCATCTGGTACCTACAGTGAGGTGCCACCTTTGATTTAATCTCCAACCCCCCTAGAAAAAATTCCTGGGTGCTCCCCTTCCTGCCTCTGTCCTTTTTTCAGCCTTAGATCAGCCCCTCCACCTACATCAGCCTCCCATCAGACCCAACAGCCTACATCAGCCTCAATCAGCCCCCATCAGACAATCCAGCCTCAGATCAGACCGCCATCACACCCTCCCCAGCATCCATTGGCCTCAGATCAGCCCACATCAGACCCCCCCAGCCTCCAATCAGACCCCCCATCCTGCACTATCGTCAGATCAGACCCCCCAATCAGACATAAAAAAAATAATAATAATAAACTTACCTCTCCAGCTCCGGACAGCACTACCACTCGGCAGATTCACTCACCCTCCCTGGTCTTCTTCCCGCCACATAGTACTGTGACATGATGGTGCAGAGCATCAGGTCATAGTGCAAGCCTACGTGCACTAGGTGTTGATGCTGTATGTGTCAGGACACAGAACAAGGCCCAGAAGAAGACCAGGGAGTACAGCCGGTGAAGCTCTGTTCTTACTTTCCCGTGCCTACCGCATGCTAATAACTGCTTCCATAATATAAGCAGTCATTAGCATTCAGACTATATGCTTTAGCAGGGGGGCAGGGAGCCGGGGCACATAAAATGATTCCGGGGCCATATGTGGCCCGCTGGCCAGAGGTTTCCCACCCCTGCATTAGAGGAACAAATCAAGAGCCATTGTCTGCCTTGTCTACCAGGCAAAATGGATCTCTAGCTTATCTCGTCTATTAGGATAATACCAGGAATCTAGGATTTTCTTACTGAATCCTAAAACTTTGTTTTCTCATGAGGGTGAGACCACTGCAACTGCAACCATCAAGGATTTAATGCTCCCTATTTTAAATTTTGTTTAAATGGCATCGAGGAACACATCAGGCCAGGTTTGCTAATATTGTCTAAACCTGCACCAGATTTGTCACAGGGGCTCAGACGGGTTGATAAATCTGGTACAGGAACAGACATTTTTGTCTTTATACCAACTATTGGTTGGCTTATTTTGACACATAATTTATTGCCAGAATTGTGGCACAATTTTATCGCAGAATGGCGCATATTAGGCCCTGACCTTTCTGGCTAAGCCTAACCTATTGGTGTATATTATACGAGGCACAGAAAAGATGCAGCAACCACGGCTCAGTCGATGCAGGCAGATTCGTGTGGTGCTCAGCAAAGGCTGGTTCAAAGCAGACACATAATATGGATACAATGGTAGATGAAAAGATTTGCGGCACTCACCACTGTCTTGAAATTATTTCAATACTTTATTTCACGCATACATAGAAAAATTTGCAGGCTGGGGAGCAGAATAGCCCTTCAGTGTTGATCGGCGGTGTGGTTTGCGCTTCCTCGGACCGCTAAGCCTAACCTATTGTTGAGCAAGTCATAAAAAGTGTAGAAACTCGGCTAGGCTGCAGGAGGACATGGCTGCTTGAATGTAGAGCTCCTGGCATACAGCGGCAAAACTCAGCAAAGTCTCACTCCACATAAGCCCCAACTGGACAAAGCAGCGGGGATATACCCACAGAAGATGGGGACTCCTCAGGATCATGAACAACCTGGAACATTACTTTGAGAAGGAGTGGGGGAAAAAATGGAGCTGAAGCGCAAGACTACGTTACCAGCCCGGCTACGCAGCAAAATTCTTCAGCTGCACAGACACCCCGATCAGGATCTCTAGTCTCTGACCCGGAACTACAGCTTTCACTGAACCTTTCCGAACCCTCATTACCTCCGACATCAGAGGACATTAAAGCGTTACAGGAGGGAGCGCAGAAAAGGCAAGATGGCGGCCAGGCGAGAGGGAACAACAGCTCACCCTCGTGCAGCCCACAGAAGCAAAGACTGAGGCTGGAGACACAGGGCACAAACCAGGTTGTGCACTCACAGATAAGGCACTCAGAGATAACTCCCCACATGTAGTACAGATGTGACGGTCACGTACACTACACACAGGGGGGAGGATAGTGACCACTGCGCTCCACCCTCACCTCTGGCCCTGCCTACTTGCCTTGCAATTCCTAATGACAGGGGACAACTAGACTGCAGTCCCTAACTTAGGATACGTTCTGGGAAGACAGACAAGACAAATAACGGAATGTGAACGGACCGGGTCAGAACCAAGAGAGCTACGCAGTACAAAGGGTTAAGAAAAGAATGGTCAGGAGAAGCCGGGGTCAAATACCAGGAGAGTAGAGAAGTACCAGAGGAGTCCGCAAAGAGTAGTCAGGTGGGAGTCGAGGTCACAATACCAGGAGGGATGCGCAGTACAGGAGGAGCAGGCAAAGGATCGTAAGGGAACAGGATCAGGTGAGTAATCAGTAGTCCAACAAATAGCCAGGAACCTAGAATTAACAGGCAACCTGTGGCCAGCAGGTCGCCTGTATTTATAGTGGGGTCTCAGCGTCATGTGACGTGGCCAGCATCACATGACCGACAGACAGACAAGTCGAGCACCGAGTGATCAGCTCGGAGCTCAAGGCAGACCTAGGAGCAGGGAGCCTCCCAGCTAGCAAAGCTGCCCTGGGAACGAGGCCAAACACAGATCCTCGCTCCCGAAGCTAAGCAGCAGGTCTGCGGCTGATGGGAGACCGAGTGCGCCTTTGGCGCCCCGTGACAACAGATGTCTGAATCGATTATGGACTTTCCAACTACCGATAAATTAGCATCAGAAGCTACCCTTAAGCATATGCTTGTTGCCCTGAAAACATCCTTACATGCAGACATGGCGCAACTCCTAGTCCCCCTATCAACATCTATTCAAAACCTAGAAGATAAGGTACAGCATATAGAAAGCAAAATGGGAGATTATGTCATCTCTCAGAATAACATCATTGATTCACATAATGATATGGCGGACGAAGTGGAATCGCTAAAAGCCAAAATAGCGGACATGGAAGACCGCTCCCGCCGCTATAACATAAAATCACAGAAACAGTGCATAACAGAAACAGTGCCTACTAATGAGCTTCAACCATATCTCCACAAGTTATTTTCAGTGCTTCTACCTGATATTACACCCCAGGATATGATAATAGACAGAGCACACAAAACCACAATTTCTAAACGAGGACATACCCCGGGATACGCTGGCTAGGATCCATTTTTTCCATACTAAAGAGGCCCTGATGATGGCGGGGGAAAAACTAAAATCTACCACCCCCCTTCCAATCTTTCAAGTTGTTCACTGATTTATCTGCGGCTACACTCTCCAAAGAAGATCTCTTTTCCCCATCACAGCAGCACTACTCAGTCATAATATCGCATACAGATGGGGTTACCCGCTGAAACTACTCATATTTGCAGAGGGAGCAACACGCGTGGTGAAGTCCTTTGAAGAAGGGAAGTAACTCCTCCAAGAATGGAAAATTTGCATGGAACCGCAGAAAGGCAAGGGGGATTACATTCTCCCACCTATACGTAGAGAATGAAACACTGTCCCCCAAAGCAGAACCCGCAAGAGATGACTCTTATTCAACTATCAATATGCCAGGGCACGTTGAGTAGTTGGAATCTCTGGTAACTATATGGAACTTTTCCCCCAAGTCACCGTAGGTGGCATTATGCTGTATTGGTTTTCATTTACAGGTTACTTGTTTACAATTGTTTTGAATTACCAGCTTATGCTTCTATTCAAGCTCTCCAGTGTATGTAATAACAAACTGTACTATATTTGTGGGTTAAATGGAGATTAAGCTAATGTCACTTAATGTTAAGTGGTTAAATAGTCCTCAAAAGAGAGCCTATGCTTGGAGGGAGGCAATAGCCGCAAGAGACAGATGCCCACCGTGTAAAGCATCGCCTTTATCCAACCATAGTACACACACATAACAACAAAAAAGCAAAAGGTGTTTTTATAGCCTTGAGAAACACACTGGCTTTCTCTGTAATTTCCCAACATATAGATCACAAGGGCAGGTATATCATCTTGGTGTGCTCTATTATGCTCTATGCTCAGAGCTGAACCCGGACATACCCTTATTTTCATCCAGGCAGCCCCCTAAGGCTAGCATTGGAGCATCTCATGCTCCGATGCGCTCCCTTGCCTGCGCTAGATCGCACAGGGCACGGGCTCTTTTGTTTATCATAGCACACTGCTGGGCGGAAGCTTCCGCCCGGCAGTGTGTTCGCTAACGTCACCTGACCAGTACATATATGCCCCCGAAGAAATACGAGATGATCGAAAAATACATATCCAAAGTCCAAGACGAGATGAATAAACTTGAAAAGGAATCAACCACGAAAAAGGACCAGAACTGTTCAGTAGCGGATGGTGACTTCCGCAAAGCACACTTTACGGTCCTAAGATACCTCCGCTGAGCAAGGAGGAGATCACCACATTAGAACAGAACCTATTCCGAGAAACACCAACAGATGAAGCTACATCCATCCGTACTAATCTGACTCAGAAAAACAACCACTTCAGACGTACCCTAGAGGAACGTAAGAAATCCAAGTTCCAGAGAGACGTCAAGGATTATGCTACAAACCAAGTATACCGCACAGTAACAAGAGACTTCCCAACTACGGATACCGTACCCCCCTTCACCTCGGGATCCTCTAGTGCGAGTGAGGCCGATTTTTTAGACAGAGCCACTGGCCGCAACAGAGGCAGAGGCCGACAAGGAGGGCGGGTAAGAAACACAGGAAGAGGAAGACAAAATTTCCGTTCCCAGTCCCGGGACCCGATCAGAACCAGGTCCACATACAGGAACTAGACACGGACCCCGGCAACCCGGAAGACCTGACCATTAACTTATCCAAAAGAAACCTTTCTACAGACGAAATATCGGCTCTCAACTTAGGCCTGGGCTTTGTCTCCACAAACCTCTACAATCCATACACACAGGATAAAGAGATGTCCCGTTTCTTTCGAGCCATCAGACTACGGGCATATCTGGATATCGAAAAACCAATTTGGATGAATGAACAACCTCTACCTACCTCACCGTTCCAAACACGAACCAGAGGATGCAAGCCTCCCAGTACATATATGCCCCCGAAGAAATACGAGATGATCGAAAAATACATATCCAAAGTCCAAGACGAGATGAATAAACTTGAAAAGGAATCAACCACGAAAAAGGACCAGAACTGTTCAGTAGCGGATGGTGACTTCCGCAAAGCACACTTTACGGTCCTAAGATACCTCCGCTGAGCATCTAAAGAGTTTAGTCTAGACCACCAGGTCTGCAACCTACCATCTCGTAGTTCAACCATCCCGTGGTACTGTATTTACCTGTCTTTGGAACACTATGCCAACCTCGGGCTTTATGTTCTCGCTTGGACGATTGGATGTTTACCTCGTCCAACCCAGTCCGGTCCACTTAGCTCCACGGTCACCCTCTTTCAAGGTGACCTGGAGCTCAGTGGCCTGGATAAACAATTTATTGGGTATATCTTTTGACAGTCTCCTCTTCCTGTCACCCATTGTGTCAATAATTGTATTTAATTGATAGACATGTATCTGTGCCGCAGATTATCCGATGCCTGGTACCCCAATATTATATGGTCACATATGATGCCCTACACCCCGGTAGAGATGCCCTGTATTCCGGTGGTGACAGATATATACATGTATACCCCTGAATCGGACAACCAATGACGCACAGGCATTATAGTGGGACTCCGCCCAACATGCCATATCCTAATTGGCTGCTCATTGATATGCCTGTATAAAGAGATATGTATGTATATATATATACTGGATGCCTTTTGTTCTGCTACAACTTGCAGAGACATAGCCCCGCCTTTTGTGCTCTTTAACATATACAGGCCGTTCTTCATGGACATTACTTTATGTGCCAGTACCACCCCCTTACTAGCGCAGGCTACTATGTAGGGACATTACCCTATATCCCAATACCGGCCCTTTATTAGCGCAGGCGACTGTGTGAGAATACCACTCAGCTTATGCACCCTAGTACCGCCTTCTAATAATCGCACGGCTGTAATATTGTTGCCGTTCCCTGCATCCCTCTCAGGACTTAGGCGATCATGTGACTGAGTCACATGGCATCGTAACCAGCGTGACACGCACGGCACTTCCGGTTACCTGTCCGATAACCGGAAGTGACGCATCGGCACACTAACCCATGTCTAAATGCGCTCTGCGTCCCAGACCTCGCTCTGGCAACTGGGCCCGCCCACCTCCGACACCACATGACTCCTACCCACCTACTGCAGTACACCAGGGAATACTTAAAGATGGCGCACTCCACACACAAACAAGCGCCGGCTGTATCCCTAACGTGGTCCTCAGAGTGGTGAGTCATTTATCAATGCCCTAATGTCTGAATATTCTGCAGTGTAACTTGTTATTCTGTACTGGTCCTGTTATCCCATAGACCTCCTTATCCCCAGAAGGTCTTTATGCACTCCTAGGAGTCCTTTGCTCTATCATTTCTACTATGCATTGTTTCATGTTGTCTCAGTCCTGGTTGGATGGTGTGGCGCTTGGGGCTAACCGGTGGTAGCTCCTCTGCCGCAGGTGCGCCCCGACCGCCCCACCATCCAAGTAGTTATATGGCTTGCTGCCATAAACAGAGAGAAAATGTTTTTATGTCACAATAGATGTCTCAATTGAGACACCGTTGTGCTCTGGGCAATCCTTTTCCGTTGGTAACGGTGCACATCACGCACAATTCCAACACTCCGGTATCCAGCACACTTTTTTCTAGCGCTACTGTAATAAATGGAGCGTCCTAGAATATGTATGACATATGTGATTCTAACATTGCCATACTACATGACCAGAGCCCCCTCTTTCTTCTTCATGTTATATCTTTAGTTGTATAATCATGTATTTGTGCATCTATCTATATTATCATGTAACCTTATTTTCTGTGATCATCATGTGAAATTTTCTCTGCATCTATGTATATTATCATGTATTTTGTAATTTCTATGATCACCATATGAACTTTCCCTTCTGTATATTTTATCTTGTCAGCCTGATGAAGGGCGATTATTACGCCTGAAACGTTGCTACTGACAAACCACCTACTCCGGCTGAAATAACATGAAATAAAATTATTTAATTATCATTTACAAAGGAGTGCTGTCTAAATATTTGTGACACTTACAAGTTCTGGAGGTGGAGCTTTAGAACACAACCCGGACGTGCACCCACCCTCGCCATTCTATGAATAGAGTGCTGTGGCCAATTTTTTATAAAAGACCTGATCTGATGGGCGGGCTTTAGCGCTGCCCTAGTCGTTTTACTGGTTAGGGAAGCACTAAAGCCAGCCCATCAGTGCGGGTGACGTCACCGGGCTTCCTGGCAGCCCCATGGAGAGCCCCGTTACGTCACCGGAACTCATAAAAATGCCTTTGTCTTGCGCAGTTCATGCTCCGATGCTCAAGTTAGGGGGGCTGCCGGGGTGAAAATGGAGGAATGTCTGGGATCAGCTCTGAACCCGGACAACCCCTTTAACAATATAACCTACACCCTGGTAAATATATATGCCCCCAACGCACATCAAATGGTATTTTTGCGAAGAGTTATGAAAAAGGTAAATGGCATTAAAAAAGGGCAAATTGATTATATGCGGGGATTTCAATACAGTAGTGGACCCAACAATTGATTCCACCAATACTGGTCGCAAAACGGAGAAGGGTATGTCCTCAGTGTTACAGGCAGAAGGACTCCTTGACATCTGGTGGGCTCAACACAGCACAGAAAGGGTCGCACATAGACCTATTTTTAGTAGACCGTACAACCTTGTTCCTCTCAATATCCACCACAATAGGCCTCATACAGTGGTCGGACCACGCTCCAATATCCCTATCTATAAAGGAACAATCTCAGACGCAAAGGGCCCCAGTGTGGAGAAATAACACCTTTATAATGAGTCACAAGAGATACTTTCAAGAATTAAAAGAAGCCTTAGTAGAATATTTTGAGCTCAATACGGGTTCTGTCTCGGACCCCTACATTGTTTGGCAAGCACACAAAGCGTACATCAGGGGACTAATGATTAAAATAGGACATCAGGAGAAAAAAGCTAGGGAAAAGAACATAGAGAACATTCAAACCAAACTGATCTCTTTAGAACAGGCTAATAAACAGCAACCAACACATACACGCACAGCAGAAATAGCGTCAGAAAGAGAAAAGCTGAGGGGTCTCCTCTTGTTTAATTACAAGAAAGCCCCATCTCGCACAAAAGCTAGATAATATGCACAAGGTAACACGGCTGGCAAACTTCTAGCTTCTAAGGTAAAATCAACACAAGCCAGATCCCAAATCTCCCATATTTTACACTCCCACACCCAAGAGAAACTAACAGACCATAGAGATATAGTGGATCAATTGATCATATTATGAACAACTTTACAATCTAAAGGATCAGGTCCCGCTACCAGACTCCTATTCCACGCTAGTACAAGACTTTTTGGAAACTGCAAATCTTCCCTCTCTCTCAAAATCCCAATTAGAAGATCCCAACTTTCCCATCACGGAGAAGGAGATTGAGAACGTGATCAAATCCTTACCGGTGGAAAAATCCCCAGGCCCAGACGTTCTGTCAGGGGAATACTATAGACAATTCATTAAAACACTATTACCCCATTTGACTTCTATATACCAAAGAGCGGCCAAAGGAATGCCCTTTCCAAGAGAGATGCAAACAGCACTTATAATTTCACCTAAACCAGGTAAGCCGGATAATGTTCGCCAAAGTTTTCTGCCCATATCACTGCTTAATGCAGATATAAAAATTTTCTCCAAATTGGTTGCAAACCGCTTAGCCCCTCTACTGCCCTCACTTATTAAAAAAGATCAAACAGGCTTTGTTAAAGGCCGCCAAGCTGAAGATAATACCAGAAGGCTACTAAATATCTTTAACTATGCAGAAATGAAGAAAATTCCACTCCTTGCCATAACTTTGGACACAGAGAAGGCTTTTGATAGGCTCCGATGGTCATACGCCTTCTCGTGTTGGACAAGATTGGATTCCAAGCCCTAATTAGACACGCCATCTCTAGTCTCTATGCAAACCCGTCTGCCCAAGTTTATACAAACGGGGTCATGTCCCACAGATTTAACGTAACAAATGGGGCATTTTAGAGATGTCCCCTATCACCACTAATTTTCATTCTTGCCCTAGAACCTCTAGTGCAACACATTAGGAATACTGCAACAATAGAAGGAACAACTATCGGCCAACATATGTATAAGATAGCATTGTATGCAGACGACGTCATAATCACCCTGACAAACCCGGGGCAATCTCTGCAAATGCTATGGAGATCATTTCGCACTTTGGCACTTTATCTTACTATAAAATTAATGAAAGCAAATCTCAAGCCCTGCCAATACAGATACATGCAGGCAAGCTACAAACTCTCAAATCCAAGTTTCATTTGGACTGGCAAGAATCCAGCATCACTTATCTGGGAGTTGGGAGTACATCTCACAACCCCATGTTCACTCCTATACACAAAAAATTACTTACCATTATTAAACACTCTAGAGAAGGATCTTGACGGATTTGCATTAAAGGAGATGTCGTGGGTGGGTAGGGTGTCGTCCTTTCAAATGATGACCCTTCCAAAAATGATATATACTTTCCGCACTCTGCCTATTTAAGTTCCGAATCCATTCTTTAAAAAAGCTCAAACCCTCCTAAATAGATATATCTGGAATCAAAAACCACCCAGAATAGCAAACTCCATATTGACCAGAAGAAAAGGAGTGGGAGGCATAGGTCTGTCTTCAATTAAAGGGGTATTCTCATCATAATGATCACTGTTAAATCTGTTAATGATTTGACAGTGATCATTTTTGTAAATATACTTGATTAACAAATTCCCACCGTTTAGGATAAAATTCATCCCCACTTACCTCATTGTTGTGACTCGGTCTCCCCTGGTTACGGCGCTTGCGCAGAAGACTCCTTCTTTTCTCCCGGTCGGGCAGCTCGCTGTCCTGAACGCGCACGCTGCCGCGCATGTGCGATGGTGACTTCTTCCCGGCCAGAATAGTACAGAGCTGCGAACGCGCGCGCCGGCTCTGTACTATACTGGCCAGAAATAAGTCACCATGGCGCATGCGCGGTGGCGTGTGCGTTCAGTCCAGCGCGCGGCCCGGCCGGGAGAAGACTTCAATCAAGATGAAGCCCGCCCCCAGTCAGAATCCAGGAAGTGAACGGCGCGGTGGCAGCAGGTAAGTATAAAAAGGCGAAGTGGAAATACCCCTTTAAGGATTACTATAGAGCAATAGGGTTATAGTTTTTGAAGGAGTGGTGGATGGAGGAAGTCATGGGTGTAGATGGAGAGTTGTACCTTGGGCAGGAGTTCTCTAAGGCTGAGTTCACACGGGCGAGATTTCCGCACGGGTGCAATGCGTGAGGTGAACGCATTGCACCCGCACTGAATCCGGACCCATTCACTTCTATGGGGCTGTGCACATGAGCGGTGATTTTCACGCATCACTTGTGCGTTGCGTGAAAATTGCAGCATGCTCTATATTGTTGGTTTATCATGCAACGCAGGCCCCTTAGAAGTGAATGGGGCTGCGTGAAAATCGCAAGCATCCGCAAGAAAGTGCGGCTGCAGTTCGATTTTCATGCATGCTTGCTAGGATGACAGTCTATTCACTGTATTATTTTCCCTTATAACATGGTTATAAGGGAAAACAATAGCATTCTTTAATACAGAATGCTTAGTAGAAGGTCAATTGAGGGTTAAAAAATCTAAAAAAATTAACTCACCTCCTCCTCTTGATCGCGTAGTTGCCGATCTCTTCTTACTTCTTTAATCATGAGCTGCCAGCTAAAGGACCTGTTGTGACGTCACATCACATGGTCCAATCACATGGTCCATCACCGTGGTGATGGACCATGTGATTGGACCATGTGATGAGCACAGTGACGTCACCACAGGTCCTTTGACAGGTCCTGAAGAAAGATCAGGAGACCGGCAGCTACGCGATCAATTGGAGTAGGTGAGTTAATTATTTTTATTTTTTTTAACCCTCAATTGACCTTCTACTAAGCATTCTGTATTAAAGAATGCTATTACTTTCCCTTATAACCATGTTATAAGGGAAAATAATTACATCTACACAACACCGAACCCAAACCTTCAGTGAAGAAGTTCGGGTCTGGGTACCACATTCAGTTTTTTATCACGCGCGTGCAAAACACATTGCAGCCGCGCGATAAAAACTGAACTACGGAACGCAATCGCAGTCAAAACTGACTGCAATTGGGTACCTACTCGCGCAGGTTTGCCGCAATACACCCGGGACGCATCCTGAACAAATCCGTCACACCCGTGTGAACCCAGCCTAAGAGATCTTCTGATCAGCTCCATTTGGAGAAGAGAGACCCTGAGCACACCTCTGCTTACAATGCAACACACAATCACTCTATGGACTCAAATACATTCCTCACATGGGAAATCTACAATACCCCCGAAACAGCTCATAAATATTTCAACACTGGAGAGGAGTATTGGGGATGCGGACTTGTCTACGTGGTATAAGGCAGGGTTTAGGGATGTATCACAACTAGTGGAGGGAAACTCAGTGAAATCTTTTGAAATGATCCGAACAGATTTCCTGATCCCAAACAAGGAATTTTACAACTACCTGAGAGTACGACACTTCTTGAACCAGATTTTTATTTCACCTCCTAAGCTTAATTCAGACATAATTTATGTGTTTCAGACCCCTACGCCCTCTACTAAAAGCACTAAATTAATCTACAATATCCTGGGTGATAAAAACCTATTTATTAAAACTCCTCCCATTCTAGCATGGGAAACTGAGTTAAATCAGGAATTCACAGAAGAGTGGGTCACAGCTTTGGCGTTCTTATCGACCACATTTAAAGAGGACCTTTCACTAGAATAAAACATCTAAACTAACTATACAGACATGGAGAGCGGCACCCAGAGATCTCCCTGCACTTACTGTTATCCCCGGGCGCCGCTCCGTTCTCCCGTTATAGCCTCCAGTATCTTCATAGTTAGGCTCCACCCAGGGGAACCTGCCGGGGTCTCCTTCTCCCATGCTGTAGCGCTGGCCAATCGCAGCGCTCAGCTCATAGCCTGAGAGGCTTTTTTCTCTCTCAGGCTATGAGCTGAGCGCTGCGATTGGCCAGCGCTACAGAATAGGAGAAGGAGACCCCGGCAGGTTCCCCTGGGTGGAGCCTAACTATGAAGATACCGGAGGCTATAACGGGAGAACGGAGCGGCGCCCGGGGATAACAGTAAGTGCAGGGAGATCCCTGGGCGCCGCTCTCCATGTCTGTATAGTTAGTTTAGATGTTTTATTCTAGTGAAAGGTCCTCTTTAAATGCACAACCCACTGTGAGGCAGGGGTGAAGACAATTCTCCCTTGGTATTTTACCCCTATCAGATTAAGTCAAATATATCCAGGTACGTCAGCATGCTGCTGGAGACAATGTGGTCAAACCGGTACCCTGCTCCACATCTTATGGAGCTGCCCTAAGTTGCATTCCTATTGGCAGGAGATATTCACATTAATATCTGATATCAGTACAGAGAGAATACGACCGTCGCCAGCCTTGGCACTACTCTTTATAAATATTCATCAATTTGAACCTTCAATGAGAATACTTATTGGCCACATAGTATTAAGCGCCAAGTTGGTGATAACCCACCATTGGAAAGAGCGGACTTCCCCGAAAATAGAAGAAGTATATAGTACTCTAAACCTAACATGTTGTTATGAGAACATGTTACCAGACAAGTTGATTAACAGGAAAAGAGTTGAGAGTGTATGGGAACCATGATTGAAACACCCCAGATGCCAAATCTGACACCCACTAATGATTCATATAAATATACCAAAATGAAGCACGCACACATTCACTGAGAGAGCTGGTTTTATTGTTAGTCCTTTATTGTTATTCTTTTGTCCATTTTTGTTGTCCATTAGACTCTCTCTTGTGTAACGCTACCAAAGCACAGGGGAAACACGTGAGGTTCACGGTGGACCGATGGGTGTAATAGTTCATGGTCTCATGGTTAGCAGATGCCTCCCTGGTCTGGCGTACAATGGATGGGAAGACAGCACGAAATGCTCCGGGGCACTCTCTGTTGCAGGGAACACCAGCCAGATGTTGGTTGAGGTACCCTTGATGGTAATTGGTGTTTAAGGTGCTTTGGTGGCTGGGCCCCTGGTTCATGAAGCCAGCAGCACTAGGTGCAAATGTTGAGAGTAGTAGTGGAAATGATGAGGAGTCAGTTGTTATCAAACAGTTGAACATTTACTAAATCAATTGTCTTCAGGTAGTCAGTACAGACACAGTTCATTTGTATGATATAAGTGATGACACAGAAATAAGTTCAATTGTATTCCTTTTATCAGGTTTAGGCAATTGTCAGTTGAGGAGTTCTCTATAAGGCTGACACTTTGCAGGCAAGACTTCTGTAATTATTCTAAGTCCAAACTATAGCACACTGGTTCTAAATATGCTGTTTTGTACTTATCTTGAGCTATCCAATAAGGGCGTTCCCCTCGCGGCAGGAAAACACTTCTGCTTCATTATTTGCAGGATACTCCACTAAAAAGGTTTAGGTTTTTCCACTATGTCCTGGAAGGCTTGTGTAGTGGATAAGGACAATTCTGCGCACTAATTATCCATACGTGTCCTGGCACTTAAAAAGTTACTCTCAGGCACTGGTGCATATTTAGACATAGACTTACTGTCTGGTGCTTGGCTGCTATAGGTAAATGTTCGCTGTACTCCCTTAGCCTTGCCAGAACCGTTCCTTCTGAGCTAGACACACCCAATCTATATATATTATGTGGTGCCAGCACCACCTAGGGGCGAATAGGTGAAATGACAATGCCGGACTGATAATAGGAAATACCATACAGTGCAAATACAGTGTTTCCCCGAAAATAAGCCCTACCCCGATAATAAGCCCTAGCACTATTTTGCAGGGTTTTTGGAGTAGGCATAAAATATAAGCCCTACTCCAAAAATAAGCCCTAAATACAGCCTTATTTTATTTTATTTAAAGGGAAGGTGGGGGAAATGTGTGGGCTGCAGCAGCTTAGGAGCGCTCACTAATGGCTCCTGAGTTGCTATGAAACTGTGGGCGTGTGGGCAGCGCAGGTTTAAGGCTTCAGTGAATTAGCCTTTAGTGAAGCCGCCAGCCCGCACATACATCGCGGCACTAAGCAGCACCTGACGGGCGGGCTGGTGACTTCACTAAATGCTAAATTATGCCGGCAGCCCGCGCTTCCCTTCACTTTCACGTTGGGCAGGCTGGCGGCTTCTCTGTATGCCCTGTACTGCCGCCAGCCCGAACGTTCTTACTTACATGAAGGAGGCAGCAGGAGGATCTCCTTCTCCTCTCTGCTACCTGGAGGAGCTCCCTACATCTCTCCTGTGCCGTATCTGCTCTCCCTGGTACCGTAGATTGCTGCCTAGGTCCCTTGGGTAAGGACATCTCAGGAGCAATATACGGTACCAGAATGAAAAATGTGTGGCAAATATGACTATAACCCCCTCATCCATAAGAATGCACCTATGTACTGCAGTATATGGGTGCATTCCTATGGATGAGGGGGGGTTATAGTCATATTTAATATAAAAACTTTCCAGGGACTGTTCTGTAATTGGCATGTGTCTACACTGCGTGCAGAATTATTAGGCAAATGAGTATTTTGACCACATCATCCTCTTTATGCATGTTGTCTTACTCCAAGCTGTATAGGCTCGAAAGCCTACTACCAATTAAGCATATTAGGTGATGTGCATCTCTGTAATGAGAAGGGGTGTGGTCTAATGACATCAACACCCTATATCAGGTGTGCATAATTATTAGGCAACTTCCTTTCCTTTGGCAAAATGGGTCAAAAGAAGGACTTGACAGGCTCAGAAAAGTCAAAAATAGTGAGATATCTTGCAGAGGGATGCAGCACTCTTAAAATTGCAAAGCTTCTGAAGCGTGATCATCGAACAATCAAGCGTTTCATTCAAAATAGTCAACAGGGTCGCAAGAAGCGTGTGGAAAAACCAAGGCGCAAAATAACTGCCCATGAACTGAGAAAAGTCAAGCGTGCAGCTGCCAAGATGCCACTTGCCACCAGTTTGGCCATATTTCAGAGCTGCAACATCACTGGAGTGCCCAAAAGCACAAGGTGTGCAATACTCAGAGACATGGCCAAGGTAAGAAAGGCTGAAAGACGACCACCACTAAACAAGACACACAAGCTGAAACGTCAAGACTGGGCCAAGAAATATCTCAAGACTGATTTTTCTAAGGTTTTATGGACTGATGAAATGAGAGTGAGTCTTGATGGGCCAGATGGATGGGCCCGTGGCTGGATTGGTAAAGGGCAGAGAGCTCCAGTCCGACTCAGACGCCAGCAAGGTGGAGGTGGAGTACTGGTTTGGGCTGGTATCATCAAAGATGAGCTTGTGGGGCCTTTTCGGGTTGAGGATGGAGTCAAGCTCAACTCCCAGTCCTACTGCCAGTTTCTGGAAGACACCTTCTTCAAGCAGTGGTACAGGAAGAAGTCTGCATCCTTCAAGAAAAACATGATTTTCATGCAGGACAATGCTCCATCACACGCGTCCAAGTACTCCACAGCGTGGCTGGCAAGAAAGGGTATAAAAGAAGAAAATCTAATGACATGGCCTCCTTGTTCACCTGATCTGAACCCCATTGAGAACCTGTGGTCCATCATCAAATGTGAGATTTACAAGGAGGGAAAACAGTACACCTCTCTGAACAGTGTCTGGGAGGCTGTGGTTGCTGCTGCACGCAATGTTGATGGTGAACAGATCAAAACACTGACAGAATCCATGGATGGCAGGTTTTTGAGTGTCCTTGCAAAGAAAGGTGGCTATATTGGTCACTGATTTGTTTTTGTTTTGTTTTTGAATGTCAGAAATGTATATTTGTGAATGTTGAGATGTTATATTGGTTTCACTGGTAAAAATAAATAATTGAAATGGGTATAAATTAGTTTTTTGTTAAGTTGCCTAATAATTATGCACAGTAATAGTCACCTGCACACACAGATATCCCCCTAAAATAGCTAAAACTAAAAACAAACTAAAAACTACTTCCAAAAATATTCAGCTTTGATATTAATGAGTTTTTTGGGTTCATTGAGAACATGGTTGTTGTTCAATAATAAAATTAATCCTCAAAAATACAACTTGCCTAATAATTCTGCACTCCCTGTATATAAAATATGTTCATAGAGCCAAAATAAGCCCTACCCCAATAATAAGCCCTAACCCTTTTTTCGGAGAAGAAAAATAATATAAGACCCTGTCTTATTTTCGGAGAAACACGGTACATAGGCAGATGTTTAAAGTGTCCCATTTACACACTGATGTGGGACGCTGCACTTGAATGCACCTTGAACCTATTGTGCCATCTCTGGCAGCATCCATGCAGATACCATGGTACATGAATCTTGGCAATCTGACTAATGTTGTCACTAATGTTCGCTCTGATTGGAAAACTCATAGGAGCGATCTCGGTGTATAAAACATGCTGTGATATAATGTGGTGGCTGCGTCCACTCACAATGTGCTATGGAAACAAAAATTAATAAAAAGATTGAAAATAAAAGTGTAGAAACTCTAGTTACACAAAACTGAAGGCAAGATGTCAGCCCCCATAATCGTGTTCAGGAAATAAAATAAAAAATTTACAATCAGAAAATATAAAACAGATCAGAAAAAAAAAGGATGTGTGTCACTATTTGGTTTTACATGGCAGAAAAATTATTGGTGACACATTCCCTTTAAGGAACCACCCCTCATAACACCTTTTACAATTCCATTTTGGGTGTTTTCACCTCCGATGTTTGTTTCACTCTACTGTTCTTTTTTACTTTCTATAATTTGTCTTCATAGCAAGAGGCAACACTGCCCTCCAGTGGCGGCATGCTGTTCTGCGCTGTAACGCTCTTAATTTGCTCACAGCCTATGTTCACATCACTTTTGGGATGTATGTCAGACATGTACTGTACATGTGTCTGCAAAATATATGTACCTGTAGAGATCTATGAGGTGCATGTATGGGAAAAAGTCTTTAGAATCTCCTTTGGCATTGCCGTCAGGTTTACATCCGGACAGATTTGTAGTTCTTTTCATTTCTTGGTCAACAGAGCATTGTGAGGGCTTGATTTCTGAGGTACGAGTTCTAGTTTGCATTGGTCCATTTTGGGGTACATCTGACTTTTCGATCATCTTTTATTCTATTTTATGGAAGGTGGGATGAACGAAAACAGCAATTTTGTTGTTTTTTATGTTCAATGTTTAGATTAAGTAATGTGATACCTTTATAGTTTGGCTTCTATCAGATGCAGCAATATCAATTTTGTATAGGTTTATTTCCATAATACAGCCTTGTCTAATGTGAAAAATGTCATTTTTAGTGTTGAGCAAATCAAACTCCATGAAATGGAATTCGATCCAAATTTCAGGGAAAATTTGATTAGCAGCAAAGCCGAATTTCCTCGTGCTTCATGGTAGCGAATCGACTTTACCTGAAATGGTGTAAAAAACAAAAGAAAACAAAAAATCATGCTTACCTCATCCATTTGAGCGCGAAGAGACGGCCGCCGCCTTCTTGACTGAAAATCTTGCACAAAATCCTGTGTGCGGTGACGTATGACGTCCTTCAATAAAGATGGCGGAGAAGGGTATGTATGATTTTATTTTAATTTTTTTTATTTTATACCGGATTATTGCTATCAGATGCCGCAATCATGTATAAATGCGGCATCTGAGGGGTGCAATGATGGGAGGCGGTGCAATCGCCACTTCCTGTCATTGCACCCACTACGTACAAAGAAATGCGCTTTGTGACAAATTAATTTTTTACAAAGCAAATTTTTTTTGTACAATTCGGCGAAGCAGCCAAATCGAATTTTCCAATACTTTGCTCATCTCTATTTATTTTAAAACATTTTTTTTTTTACTTGATTTATTAGTGCCACTAGGAGACTTGTATCTGTGATCCTTTGCTTACATAGAGTTCCACACTACTTATGTAGCACAGTGCATTATATCTGACTCTGGCAGGGCCAAATAGGATTCTGTACTTGACAGACCTTTCATCGACACTTGTGATCACTTTAGGGGAAGGGGAACCAGTGGGTGACAGAGGGAGTCTCCCCACCCCTCATCCAATCAACTAGATGCTGCAGTTGATACTAACATGGGTTAATCATGTGGCACTGCTCTGGAGTCTGCATTGTAACCACTACTGTATAGTAACAGTGCAGTCACTGGAACTTTCAGCAAAACCTGGTGTTGGCCAGTAGGTGAGACATTTAGTACACAGTTAACAGCCTACTATCATGATGCATATAAGCAGCGATGAGCAAAGCGAGCTTCGGATGTATGGAGATTCCCCCCTGAATATAATGGACTTCCTCCCATCCTTATTGGTGGTCCCAATCCTACGATTTTTTTTTGTTATGATATGCTAATGAGCCCCTTGGTGTGTTGCTGTTGCCCCTTGTTGCACCCAGAACCCTCCTCATTTTGTCTGCTGGCCGCATCCTCACCGCTTTCACTGACAGGGCTAGGCAGTGTAAGTATAATCATGCCCTGAAATCTTTCAGCTACCAATGGGCAGACAGTTGGAACTCGTCTGTCCATCAGCCCAACGATCTCCAGCCCTGTACTGGTTGTGCGCCAAATGCGCAGCCTCGAGATTTCAGGGCCAGTCGCAATTACAACTACACCGCCTGGTCTTGTCAGTCAAAGTGGTGGGGCCACGGCCAGCAGGGAAAATGAACATAGCCTCTGGGTGCAACAAGGTGCAAGAGCAATGCCCTTGTTGCACCAAGGGGCTCATTAGCATATCATAAAAATGTGTTTCTCAGAAATGGGATCACCGATCAGGATGGAAGGGGAGAATAAGTGCATTCAGAGCAGCCCCTGACAAAGCAAGCGAAGGCAAAACCCGGGTCGGGCATGAGATTCTGAGCATCATTTTATACTTTTATATGCATGAGACTTTTTATCTATGTGAGTATAATAAAACCAATTGTTTAATGAATTGTTGCGGTACCTCACTATGTTCAGTTCTCTAATTTAACATCCAGGAGGTGAGAAATCTGGATGTGAAGGGAACCTTAAATCCAGTGATCGAGTGCATCTAAAGATACCATCCACCTACCTTAGTCATCCACGCTCCTATGGAAAGCGTTTGAGCTGCGCTGTCTTTTTTTTGTACAAAGGATGGAAGGAAGTCCATTGCATTCAAGAGGAAAGTGCACATCTACAAAGTTGGGCTGGCTTAATTTGCAGGTATGTGCGGATAGATTCTCTTTAAAATATGCACTCTTCATATTTGATTGCTCACACTTTGTATTATGATAATTCATACTGTATTTTGGATGATATCCCCATTTCCCATTCTTGAAAGATTTCTTCCTATTGCAAAAGTTCAATAAAATATTTTAAAAAATCAAACATAATTATCAGCAGTAAGCACCAATAACTGTAATCTCTGTGGACATTAACCACCATATAATGCACTAGACGTTCAGTGAAATAATCGGTCGATGCTGTTTAGTAAGGTTCCCGCTGATGTGTTAACGCTCCGAGCAGCAAGAGCTTTGACGACTGGTGACTAGTGTTGATTGCGAATATTCTAATCGCAAATTTTTATCGCGAATAATGGCACTTCTAGAATTCGCGAATATCTAGAATATAGTTCTATATCTTCGTAATTGTGAATATTCTAGATTTTTTTTCATCAGTACCCATGATCCCTCACTGCTTCTTGCTTGTGGGCCAATGAGAAGGCTGCAATATCTTTGATTTTAGGAGTAGTGTTGATCGCAAATTTTCGTATCGAGAATTTTTTTAGCGAATTTTCCAATTGCAGATTTTCGCAATCAAGAAAATAATGACGAGATCACAAAGTCTTCAGCATTTTCCATAATTTTTTATAATTTTCTAGAATTTGCTGTTTTTGGCTCTAAATATTGTGACACAGTGAGAGGTTTTGCCTGGGAAAACAGGTATTTTCCTCCCAGCAGGTTATAATACTGGGGTTGAACACCCACTGATGCACCCGCTGGGCCCGGACCAGCACACTCACCCCCAGTCTTGCCAAAATCTCACCCTTTACCTTTGGGTAGTCGGCCGCTTGATCGTCTGGCAAGTCAAAATACAACCGCTGGGACTCTGATGTCAGAAAAGGAGCAACGACTTCAGCCCACTGGTCTTGGGGCAGCTTTTTCCTGGTGGACACTTTCTCATACATCGCCAGGTAGGTCTCGACGTCATCTGCGGGGGTCATTTTAGGGATGGCTGCACGGACTGCTTTCCGGGCATCGTGGACGCTTGGGGTTACTCCTGCTGTCTGCAAAGCCATCACGTGTTGTAGCAGCAACTGGTTGGTCTCTTGCTGCTGCTTATTAGCCTCGCATTGCTGCAGGTTGGTCTCTCGCTGCTGCAGATTAGCCTCCATGAGGGCCTTCACAACAGCCTCTATTTTGTCACGTGATACAGGTTTGAATCTAGCCGGTTTGATAAATGACTTACAACTGTGTGCAAACCAAAAAATATTTTGGCGTTCACGCCAGCCTCACTGCGCTTACCCGCTCCAAGCCACCAATTGTAGGGATTTTCTCTAGTAGGCAGGGTAAGTGGACGCAATACAGAGGCAAGACCACGGCTGAAAAGCAAAAGTTCAGTGTTTATTCACACAAAAAGGCAGAAAAGAAAAACAATACTTTGCAGGGTCCTGGTGTTAATTCACACAGCAAGAGTCCTGGTGTTAATTCACACAGCAAGAGTCCACAGAACAAAACATGTCACCTGGCAGTCCACAGCAGGCTTTAGGGCGCCTGACTCCCAGCAGGCGGCTCTCATGCGGCTCTCAGCCTTGCAGCATGGCAGAACTCCTCAGCTCCCAAACACAGAGCTTCCACAGCTCCACTATCACCTGGAGGATCATTCCACACCCAGCTGAGCTGACCCTTGCGCCTTCCTACTATATATATATATATATATATATATATATATATATATACAGTGGGATGCGAAAGTTTGGGCAACCTTGTATAAATTGTTGGTTGTTACGATAAAAAATGTCAGTTAAATATATCATATAGGAGACACACAGTGATATTTGAGAAGTGAAATGAAGTTTATTGGATTTACAGAAAGTGTGCTATAATTGTTTAAACAAAATTAGGCTGGTGCATAAATTTGGGCACCACAAAAAAGAAATGAAATCAATATTTAGTAGATCCTCCTTTTGCAGAAATTACAGCCTCTAAACGCTTCCTGTAGGTTCCAATGAGAGTCTGGATTCTGGTTGAAGGTATTTTGGACCATTCCTCTTTACAAAACATCTTTAGTTCATTCAGGTTTGATGGCTTCCGAGCATGGACAGCTCTCTTTAAGTCACACCACAGATATTCAGGTCTGGGGACAGAAATGGCCATTCCAGAATGTTGTACTTGTTCCTCTGCATAAATGCCTTAGTGGATTTTGAGCAGTGTTTAGGGTCATTGTCTTGTTGAAAGATCCAGCCCCGGCGCAGCTTCAGCTTTGTCACTGATTCCTGGACATTGGTCTCCAGAATCTGCTGATACTGAGTGGAATCCATGCGTCCCTCAACTTTGACAAGATTCCCAGTCCCTGCACTGGCCACACAGCCCCACAGCATGATGGAACCACCACCATATTTTACTGTAGGTAGCAGGTGTTTCTCTTGGAATGCTGTGTTCTTTTTCCTCCATGCATAACGCCCCTTGTTATGGCCAAATATCTCAATTTTAGTTTCATCAGTCCACAGCACCTTATTCCAAAATGAAGCTGGCTTGTCCACATGTGCTTTAGCCCACCTCAAGCGGCACTTTTTGTGCTGTGGGCGGAGAAAAGGCTTCCTCTGCATCACTCTCGCATACAGCATCTCCTTGTCTAAAGTGCACTGAATGGTTGAACGATGCACAGTGACTCCATCTGCAGCAAGATGATGTTGTAGGTCTTTGGTGCTGGTCTGTGGGTTGACTCTGACTGTTCTCACCATTCGTCGCTTCTGTCTATCTGAGATTTTTCTTGGTCTGCCACTTCGAGCCTCAACTTGAACTGAGCCTGTGGTCTTCCATTTCCTCAATATGTTCCTAACTGTGGAAACAGACAGCTGAAATCTCTGAGACAGCTTTCTGTATCCTTCCCCTAAGCCATGATGGTGAACAATCTTTGTCTTCAGGTCATTTGAGAGTTGTTTTGAGACCCCCATGTTGCTACTCTTCAGTGAAAATTAAAAGAGGAGGGAAACTTACAATTGACCCCCTTAAATACTCTTTCTCATAATTGTAGGTGTATGTAGGTCAGGGGTCACTGAGTTTACCAAGCCAATTTGAGTTCCAATAATTAGTTCTAAAAGTTTTGGAATCAATAAAATGACAACAGTGCCCAAATTTATGCACCAGCCTAAATTTGTTTAAACAATTATAGCACACTTTCTGTAAATACAATAAACTTCATTTCACTTCTCAAATATCACTGTGTGTGTCTCCTATATGATATATTTAGCTGACATTTTTTATCGTAACAACCAACGATTTATACAGGAAAATCCTGACGATTAACAAGGTTGCCCAAACTTTTGCATCCCACTGTATATATATATATAGTGGTCAAGTGCACAGTAGAGGTGTGGTGGGGTGTATACCTCAGTCCACTACAGGTGGGCCCCAGATGAGGCCAGCTGGGAATAATCACTGAATGATAAAGCAATCCTCAGTGTCTGTGAAATCCCCTGTTTGATTTGAAGTCTGTCATTGCCGACCCCCTGTGAGAAAGCGATCTCTTACAAAATATATAGTGGGGATTCGCTCTGGTAGGCAAGGTAAGCGGACGCAGTACAGAGGCAAAAACAAGGTTGTAAAGCAAAGTTCAGTGTTTATTCACACATAGGAAAAAACAAGCCAAAAGTAATGGTGTTCAGATTTGGTGCCTGCTCACACCACACAAAGTCCACAGTGCAAAAAGCCTTCACCTGGTCAGCAGATTTCCACCCACAGTCCACAGCAGGCTTTAGAGGCCTGTTTCCCCCAGCATGCGGATCTCACAAATAGATGGCCTCAGTGTCTCAAGACACATACTCCACAGCCAGGGGCGTAACTAGAAGTGACTGGGCCCCACAGCAAATATTTGTAAGGGCCCCGCCAGCGCGCTTCGTACCTCCCTCCTCCTGTGTAAACCCCACTCCTTTGGCACAGTGCAGCGGTATACTGTATATTGTATGGCACAGTGGATGCTATATGTGTATAACATAAACATATTTCATATGAAAACTTACAGTTACTTGACCCTTGGGGATCTCGGACACCACTTCAACACTTGGCCGCGGGCTCGGCGGAGCTGATGTTGTGCTTTATCCTAATGAGAAAGATTTCATAATAAGGATTTGTAGAATGGGCAGAGGGATAGCAGAGCAGGGAGAGCCTGGTGCTGCTACTAGGGGGTCATACCATGGGGGAGTAATAAAGCCCACTATAATGCACCCCCCCCCCTATAGTAATAATTCTCCTTTTAATGTGACGTGCAAAAATACCCCCTTGTAATGCCCCCAGTTGAGCTAATGTCCCCATAGTGCCCCCATAGTGCCCCAATAATGTCCCAGTATAAAATACCCCTATATAGTGCCCCCAGTAAATTCCCCCATAGTGCTCCTTACCCCCCTTCCTGCTAGTGCCCCCCATAATGTACCAGTATAAAATGCCCCATATATAGTGCCCCAGTAGATGCCCCTCAGTGTCCGGCCTCTGATAGACTGCCGGCCTAGTGTCCCCCATAATGCCCCCCAATAATGTGCCAGTAAGTTTCCCCATAGATGCCCCCCCATCATGTGCCAGTATCAAGTGCCTCTCTCCTCCCCCCCACATGTCCCAGTATCATAGTGCCATCTTCCCCCCCCCCAATGTGCCAGTATCAAGTGCCTCTCTCCTTCCCACCCCCCATGTGCCAGTATCATAGTGCCAAACCCCCCCATGTGCCAGTATCAAGTGCCTCTCTCTTCCCCCCCCATGTC
This sequence comes from Bufo bufo, assembly GCF_905171765.1. NCBI lineage: Eukaryota > Metazoa > Chordata > Amphibia > Anura > Bufonidae > Bufo > Bufo bufo. The sequence goes on from NC_053391.1 coordinate 593,554,726, forward strand.
CCAGTATCATAGTGCCATCTCCCCCCCCAAAAAAGTGGCAGTATAAAGTGCCTCTCCCCCCCATGTGCCAGTATCATAGTGCCAAACCCACCCATGTGCCAGTATCAAGTGCCAAACCCCCCCACATGCCAGTATCAAGTGCCTCTCTCCTCCCCCTCATGTCCCAGTATCATAGTGCCATCTCCCCCCCCCAATGTGCCAGTATCAAGTGCCTCTCTCCTTCCCACCCCCCTTGTGCCAGTATCATAGTGCCAAACCCCCCCATGTGCAAGTATCAAGTGCCAAACCCCCCCCCCACATGCCAGTATCAAGTGCCTCTCTCCTCCCCCCATGTCCCAGTATCATAGTGCCATCTCCCCCCCACAAAAAAAGTGCCAGTATCAAGTGCCTCTCTCCCTCCCCCCCATGTGCCAGTATCAGGTGCCAACCCCTCTCCCCCCCCCCCCATGTGCCAGTATCAGGTGCCTCTCTCCCCCCCAGGTGCCAGTATCAGGTGCCTCTCTCCCCCCCCATGTGCCAGTATCAGGTGCCAACCCCCCCCCCAGGTGTCAGTATCAAGTGCCTCTCTCCTCCCCCCCATGTCCCAGTATCATAGTGCCATCTCCCCCCCATGTGCCAGTATCAGGTGCCAACCCCCCCTCCCCGCCTAGGTGCCAGTATCAGGTGCCAACCCCTCTCCCCCCCATGTGCCAGTATCAGGTGCCTCTCTCCCCCCCCACCCAATGTGCCAGTATCAGGTGCCAACCCCTCTCCCCCCATGTGCCAGTATCAGGTGCCAACCTCCCCCCCCCATGTGCCAGTATCAGGTGTCAACCCCTCTCCCCCCCATGTGCCAGTATCAGGTGCCTCTCTCCCCCCATGTGCCAGTATCAGGTGCCAACCTCCCCCCCCTCCCAGGTGCCAGTATCAGGTGCCAACCCCCCTCCCCCCATGTGCCAGTATCAAGTGCCTCCCCCTCCCCCTCCCCCCATGGCAGTAACAGTCGGGTATTCAAAAAAAATAATAAACACTTCTACTTACCTCCATGTCAGCGATGCGATGCAGCCTCTTCCTGTGTCCCGCCATTTATGTCCATATATGGATTCAGTGCTTGCATTTCAGAAAATTTTCTGCTGGGATTCGAACCCACGACCTTCTGTATCAGAGGCAAAGCACTTAATCACAAGACCATAAGAGCTGCCTTGCTGCTGACTGAAAAAATATGAGACTTTTACTGTTATAGCTGGCTAAGTGTACATCTATACATGACAGCTGCTCATATATAGAGATATAGTAGAGCTGAGTGTGCTGTCATGTGTATAGATGTACACTTAGCCAGCTATAACAGTAGAAGTCTCATATTTTTTCAAGCAGTTGCAATGCAGCCTTTATGGCTGTGTGGGTAAATGCTTTGCCACTGATACATTGGAGGTTGTGGGTTCGAATCCCAGACACATCAGGAGACTTTAGGAGACAGTAAGATTAGATCACATTAGCGAGGGGGCCTGGTCCGCTGCTGTGAAGGGGCCCTGAACATTAAGACAAGAATCGATATTTAACCACCTCAGCTCCCCTAGCTTAAACACCCTTAATGACCAGGCCACTTTTTACACTTCTGCACTACACTACTTTCACTGTTTATTGCTCGGTCATGCAACTTACCACCAAAATGAATTTTACCTCCTTTTCTTCTCACTAATAGAGCTTTCATTTGGTGGTATTTCATTGCTGCTGACATTTTTACTTTTTTTGTTATTAATCAAAATTTAACAAAATTTTTGCAAAAAATGACATTTTTCACTTTCAGTTGTAAAATTTTTCAAAAAAAACGACATCTATATATAAATTTTTCTCTAAATTTATTGTTCTACATGTCTTTGATAAAAAAAATGGTTTGGGTAAAAGTTATAGCGTTTACAAACTATGGTACAAAAATGTGAATTTCCGCTTTTTGAAGCAGCTCTGATTTTCTGAGCACCTGTCATGTTTCCTGAGGTTCTACAATGCCCAGACAGTAGAAAAACCCCACAAATAACCCCATTTCGGAAAGTAGACACCCTAAGGTATTTGCTGATGGGCATAGTGAGTTCATAGAACTTTTTATTTTTTGTCACAAGTTAGCGGAAAATGATGATTTTTTATTTATTTTTTTCCTTACAGTCTCATATTCCACTAACTTGTGACAAAAAATAAAAACTTCCATGAACTCACTATGCCCATCACGAAATACCTTGGGGTGTCTTATTTCCAAAATGGGGTCACTTGTGGGGTAGTTATACTGCCCTGGCATTTTAGGGGCCCTAATGTGTGGGAAGTAGTTTGAAATCAAAATGTGTAAAAAATGCCCTGTGAAATCCTAAAGGTGCTCTTTGGAATGTGGGCCCCTTTGCCCACCTAGGCTGCAAAAAAGTGTCACACATCTGGTATCGCCGTACTCAGGAGAAGTTGGGGAATGTCTTTTGGGGTGTCATATGCCATGCTGGGTGAGAGAAATATCTCGGCAAAAGACAACTTTTCCCATTTTTTTTATACAAAGTTGGCATTTGACCAAGATATTTATCTCACCCAGCATGGGTATATGTAAAATGACACCCCAAAACACATTCCCCAACTTCTCCTGAGTACGGCGATACCACATGTGTGACACTTTTTTGCAGCCTAGATGCGCAAAGGGGCCCAAATTCCTTTTAGGAGGGCATTTTTAGACATTTGGATCCCACACTTCTTCTCACGCTTTAGGGCCCCTAAAATTATAGGGCAGTATAAATACCCCACATGTGACCCCATTTTGGAAAGAAGACACCCCGAGGTATTCAATGAGGAGCATGGCGAGCTCATATAATTTTTTTTTTTTGGCACAAGTTAGCGGAAATTGATTATAATTTTTTTTTTCTCACAAAGTCTCCCTTTCCGCTAACTTGGGACAAAAAGTTCAAACTTTCATGGACTCAATATGCCCCCCAGCGAATACCTTGGGGTGTCTTCTTTCCGAAATGGGGTCACATGTGGGGTATTTATACTGCCCTGGCATTTTAGGGGCCCTAAAGCGTGAGAAGAAGTCTGGAATATAAATGTCTAAAAAAATTTACGCATTTGGATTCCGTGAGGGGTATGGTGAGTTCATGTGAGATTTTATTTTTTGTCACAAGTTAGTGGAATAAGAGACTTTGTAAGAAAAAAAATAAATAAAAAAAAATCTATTTCCGCTAACTTGGGCCAAAAAAATGTCTGAATGGAGCCTTACAGGGGGTGATCAATGACAGGGGGGTGATCAGGGAGTCTATATGGGGTGATCACCACCCTGTCATTGATCACCCCCCTGTAAGGCTCCATTCAGACGTCCATATGGGTTTTGCGGATCCGATCCATGGATCCGTGGATCCGGAAAACACATACGGACGTCTGAATGGAGTATTACAGGAGGGTGATCAATGACAGGGGGGTGATCAGGGAGTCTATATGGGGTGATCACCCCCCTGTCATTGATCACCCCCCTGTAAGGCTCCATTCAGAGGTCTGTATGTGTTTTGCGGATCCATGGATCCATGGATCGGATCCACAAAACACATACAGATGTCTGAATGGAGCCTTACAGGGGGGTGATCAATCACAGGGGGATGATCAGGGAGTCTATATGGGGTGATCACCCCCCCGTAAGACTCCATTCAGACGTCCATATGTTTTGCGGATCCGATCCATGGATCCGTGGATCCGTAAAACACATACGAACGTCTGAATGGAGCCTTACAGGGGGGTGATCAATGACAGGGGGGTGATCACCCCCCTGTAAGGCTCCATTCTGACGTCCGTATGTGACATTCTGACGTCTGAATGGAGCCTTACAGGGGGGGTGATCAATGACAGGGGGATGATCAGGGAGTCTATATGGGGTGATCAGGGGTTAATTAGGGGTTAATAAGTGACAGAGGGGAGTGTAGTGTAGTGTGGTGCTTGGTGCTACTTATTACAGAGCTGCCTGTGTCCTCTGGTGGTCAATCCAAGCAAAAGGGACCACCAGAGGACCAAGTAGCAGGTATATTAGACGCTGTTATCAAAACAGCGTCTAATATATCTGTTAGGGGTTAAAAAAATCGCATCTACAGCCTGCCAGCGAACGATCGCCGCTGGCAGGTTGGAGATCCACTCGCTTACCTGCAGTTCCTGGTAAGCGAGATGACGCATATATGCGTGACTCTGCCTGGGTGAGCCGCCTCCGAAGCGCGATCCTGCGTTAGGCGGTCCGGAGGCGGTTAACTAACTGTCACACACGCTGCCGGGGCGCCGGGCCCCCTTGGCAGCCCGGGCCCCGAAGCAGCTGCTTCCCCTGCTTCCCCAGTAGTTACGCCACTGCACCCTGCTCTTTGGCTGCTCCCAATAAGAACCGGCCTGTATCGGCTTTACAGCCATACTAACAGCTGAAGTGTATTACTACTCTCTGTCTGTACTATGAGGGCAACAAATTTAAATTGAGTTCCAACTAACAAATTCTTTACTGAAGGAAGGGAACGCAATGAATTTCGATGGGAGTCTGTCAGCAGTTGTGACAATGCTAAACTGCTGACAGCACTAGGTAGGGGCTTGGGCAGGAAGTTCAAATATATATTACCTTTTGTGGAGCTTTTGTCAATCAGGAGAACTTTACGATTTTTGGTACCCGGACCCGAACCCGAACTTTGCCGGAAAAGTTCGAGTTCGGTGTTCGGGCATTTAATAAAGCTTGTTGAAAAGCTGCAGGGCAGCCAATCAACAAGCTTTTAAGCTGTGTGTCCTTAGAAGCCCTCACAGCCATGCCTACTAATGGCATGGCTGTGATTGGCCGGTGCATTATGTGACCCAGCCTCTATATAAGCTGGATCACATGTAGCACCGCCCATCAGCTCTCAGTAGTGAAGGGGCAGAAAGCAGGCTAAATTGAGGACAGTGTTAGTGCTATTTTTTGGGGGTGCAATACACCATCTTTGCACCCCTGACACAGAAAGCTAATCATAAATCTGGCTGTTAATTATGTGGGTGACCAAGAGCGATTATTTTTTTTTTTGTGTGGGTGCAATGCAACATTGTACAGTCGTGGCCAAAAGTTTTGAGAATGACAAAAATATTAGTTTTCACAAAGTTTGCTTCTAAACTGCTTTTAGATCTTCGTTTCAGTTGTTTCTGTGATGTAGTGAAATATAATTACACGCACTTCATACGTTTCAAAGGCTTTTATCGACAATTACATGACATTTATGCAAAGAGTCAGTATTTGCAGTGTTGGCCCTTATTTTTCAGGACCTCTGCAATTCGACTGGGCATGCTCTCAATCAACTTCTGGGCCAATTCCTGACTGATTGCAACCCATTCTTTCATAATCACTTCTTGGAGTTTGTCAGAATTAGTGGGTTTTTGTTTGTCCACCCGCCTCTTGAGGATTGACCACAAGTTCTCAATGGGATTAAGATCTGGGGAGTTTCCAGGCCATGGACCCAAAATGTCAACGTTTTGATCCCCGAGCCACTTAGTTATCACTTTTGCCTTATGGCACGGTGCTCCATCGTGCTGGAAAATGCATTGTTCTTCACCAAACTGTTGTTGGATTGTTGGAAGAAGTTGCTGTTGGAGGGTGTTTTGGTACCATTCTTTATTCATGGCTGTGTTTTTGGGCAAAAGTGTGAGTGAGCCCACTCCCTTGGATGAGAAGCAACCTCACACATGAATGGTCTCAGGATGCTTTACTGTTGGCATAACACAGGACTGATGGTAGCGCTCACCTTTTCTTCTCTGGACAAGCCTTTTTCCAGATGCCCCAAACAATCGGAAAGAGGCTTCATCGGAGAATATGCCTTTGCCCCTGTCCTCAGCAGTCCATTCACCATACTTTCTGCAGAAGATCAATCTGTCCCTGATGTTTTTTTTGGAGAGAAGTGGCTTCTTTGCTGCCCTACTTGACACCAGGCCATCTTCCAAAAGTCTTCACCTCACTGTGCGTGCAGATGCGCTCACACCTGCCTGCTGCCATTCCTGAGCAAGCTCTGCACTGGTGGCACTCCAATCCCATAGCTGAATACTCTTTAGGAGACGATCCTGGCGCTTGCTGGACTTTCTTGGACGCCCTGAAGCCTTCTTAACAAGAATTGAACCTCTTTCCTTGAAGTTCTTGATGATCCTATAAATTGTTGATTGAGGTGCAATCTTAGTAGCCACAATATCCTTGCCTGTGAAGCCATTTTTATGCAACGCAATGATGGCTGCACGCATTTCTTTGCAGGTCACCATGGTTAACAATGGAAGAACAATGATTTCAAGCATCACCCTCCTTTTAACATGTCAAGTCTGCCATTTTAACCCAATCAGCCTGTCATAATGATCTTCAGCCTTGTGCTCGTCAACATTCTCACCTGACTTAACAAGACGATTACTGAAATGATCTCAGCAGGTCCTTTAATGACAGCAACGAAATGCAGTGGAAAGGTTTTTTTGGGATTAAGTTAATTTTCATGGCAAAGAAGGACTATGCAATTCATCTGATCACTCTTCATAACATTCTGGAGTATATGCAAATTGCTATTATAAAAACTTAAGCAGCAACTTTTCCAATTTCCAATATTTATGTAATGCTCAAAACTTTTGGCCACGACTGTATGTTGTACCCCTGACACACAAATATAATAGTTAATCTGTCTGTTAGTTAGGTGCACGACGTCATATACCTATTTATTGCGTGAAGTACACTGCGTGAAGTACACTGAAGTACACTGTCAGTTCAGTGGGTGACCTCAAAGAATGAGGAGAGCATCAAATAAGGGATGTGGCCCTGGTCATGGTGCTGCTGGTGTTGGTGGAGCTCCTGTAGCAGGGAGAGGACGTGGTCGATCTGTGCCAGCTACACGCCCAGATGAAACAGTAGGCGACAAAACGTTCAGCGTTATTTTGTAGGCCCGAATACCAGTGTACGAATGGTGAGGCCAGAACAAGTAGAGGCGGTAGTAGATTGGGTGGCTGACAGTGCCTCCAGTTCTGTCACATTGTCTCCCACCCGGTCCCCTGCTGAAAGCGCTGAATTGGCGCCTGCAGCCCATGGGCATCTGTCTTTCACCTCCCCCCCTTGCAAATCAGCCAAGCCGTCTGAGACTCTAGTCATGCAGCAGTCTCTTATGCTTTTTGATGACTCTGCTGGCAGCGTTTCCGAGGGCTGTCCACATAGCCCTGCTCCAGAAGTGGAAGAGATTGAGTGCACTCATGCCCAACCACTTATGTTTCAGGATGTGGACATGGGAGGACCACCGCAGCACATCTCTAATGATGACAAAACACAGGTGCCAACTGCTGCGGCTTTCTGTAGTGTGCAGACTGGCAAGGAGGGCAGGGGTGAAGAGTGGGTGGAAGATGATGTGGAGGATGATGAGGTCCTAGATCCCACATGGAATCAAGGTCATGCAAGTGACGTATGCAGTTCGGAGGAAGAGATGGCGGTCACACAGCACCAGCCGCACAGCAAAAGAGGGAGAAGTGTGCAAAAGCAGAGTTGCCGTCCCCTAGACAGTACGCCTGCTGCTGCCCACTGCACCTAGGGACTGAGCACACCAAAGCCAGCTCCAAGGGGTTCCCTGGCGTGGCAGTTCTTCAGACAATGTGCTGACGACAAAACACGAGTGGTTCGCACTCTGTGCAATCAGAGCCTGAAGCGAGGCATAAATGTTCTAAACGTGAGCACCACCTGCATGACCAGGCATCTAAATGCAAAGCATGAGCTGCAGTGGAGTAGACACCTCAAAAACCATGAAAGATCTCAGGCTCCTCCTGGTCCCTCTTCTTCTGCAGTCTCGGCGTCTTCCTCCACCTCTGAAATGACAGTGGCACCTGCCACCCCACAAACAGTGGATGTGGCAGCAACGCCACCACGTCCGTCACCGTCACCAAGCATCTCCACAATGTCCCATGGAAGCGTTCAGCTGTCCATCTCCCAAACAGTGGAGAGAAAGAGGACGTACCCCACATATGTGTGTAAATGGGACACTTTAAACATCTGCTTATTTATGTATTTATCTAATGTATGGTATTTCGCATTATCAGTCTGGCTTTGTCATTTCACCCATTCGCCCCTAGGTGGTGCTGGCACCACATAATATATATATTGTTGGGGCGTGTCTAGCTTAGAGCAGAATGTAGAGTAGAACAGGAAATGAAGTAGTTAGTGAGAGGAGGAAAGCAAGTGTATGGGGGAGAGAAACAGGCCTAAATCAACATGTAGCTTCAATTCGTTTTCCTCCAGGACCTGATCAATCCCGGAGAGGACAAACCAAGAGTTGTTACTGCAGCCAAGCACCAGACAGTGAGTCTATGTCTAAATATGAAGCAAGCCTAGTGAGGGTTATAGCTGAATCTAGCTTATGGACCTCATCAGCACCAGTGCCTGAGAGTAACTTTCTAAGTGCCAGGACACGTATGGATAATTAGTGCGCAGAATTGTCCTTATCCATTACACAAGCCTTCCAGGATATAGTGGAAACCTAAACCTTTTCAGGAGAGCATCCTGCAAATAATGTAGCAGAAGACTGATGCCTGCCACAAGGGAGAATGCCCTTATTGGATAGCTCAAGATAAGTAGAAAACAGCATATTTAGTACCAGAGTGCTATAGTTGGGACTTAAAGTAAATATACTCAGTCTTTGCCTGTCAAATAACAGCATTAGAAAATCTGTCCATTGACAATTGCCTAAACGTGATGTACGGATTACAATTACCTTAACATCTGAATCATTACTGGTGCCATATGAATGCACTTTATTAATGGACTGTAACATCTGCCTTGAGACTATTGATTCAAGTAAATGTTCAATTGTTATACAACTGACTCTTCATTACTACTACTACTACTACACTTCAACCTTTGCACCTTACGGTGATGGTGTCGGTGTCACGAACACAGGGGCCCAGCCACCAAAGCACCTTAAACACCTACACCATCAAGGGCACCTCAACTTCCATCTGGCTGGTGTTCCCTGCAATCGAGAGTGCCCCGGAGGATTTAGTGCTGTCTTCCTCATCACTGTACGCCGACCCAGGGAGCTTCTGCTAACTGTGAGTGAAAAAAATACTACCCCCATCGGCCCACAGTGAGCCTCACGCATTTTCCCTGCGGACCCGGTCGCTGCAAAAATTCATGGCCTTTGAAATGCTGTCATTCGGTCTGATGCAGACGGAGACTTTTGAAAAACTTATGGCGGTAGCTGTCCCACAGTACGTTGTTCTCAGCCGCCACTACTTTTCCAGGCGAGCCAACCCCACCCTGCACAACCAAGTGTGCACTGCGCAACGCCATCTGTGGCAAGGTCCACATAACCACCGATACATGGACCAGTAAGCACGGCAGGGACATTATATCTCCCTAACTGCACACTGGGTAAATGCAGTGGCGGTTGGGCCTAAGGCCGACAGCAGTTTGGCACATGTCCTTCCGCCACCAAGGATTGCAGGATGTTTCTCTTTGGCTCCGTTTGCCTCCTCCTCCTCCACTTCCTCCTCTACCGCCTCCTCATCTGGTCAGTGTAACTTCAGCACAGCCAGGTAGAAACGACAGCAGGCTTGTTTGAAACTTATCTGTTTGGGGAAAAAAAAACACATCGCGCAGGAGCTGGGGACGGGCATGGAACAAGAGACCGATGAGTGGTTGGTGCCACTGAGCCTCAAGCCCGGCCTGGTGGTGTGTGAAATCTCCAAGCAGCTCTGGGCCTACCCGGTTTGATGCACATCCCTTGCCTGGCGCATGTGCTCAATTTGGTGGTGCAGAGGTTCCTGAAAAATGTCCCCGATATTAGAGCCGCTGTAAGTGCGGGCCATCTGTGCGCACATTCGGCGTTCTCACTCTGCTGCTGCTGGCCTGTCTGCGCTACAGCGTAACTTCGGCCTTCCCGCCCACCGCCTCATATGCGACATGCCCACAAGGTAGAACACCTTGCACATGCTGGAGAGACTCTGCGAGCAGGCGATAGTGGAGTTTCAGCTGCAGCATGCACGGGTGAGTCGCTCTGCAGAACAGCACCACTTCACCACCAACTAGTGGGCCTCCATGTGGGATGTGTGGGACGTGTTGCGCTGTTACAAGTATCCACCAACATGGCCAGTGCCGATGACGCAGTCCTCAGCATTACTATCCCACTTCTGTATCTCCTTGAAAAAACGCTTCGGGCAATGATGGAAGAGGATGTGGCACAGGAGGAGGAGGAAGAGGGATTATTTTCACTGTTATCAGGCATTCACAAGTGGCTCGGAGGGTGGGTTCTTGCACCAAAAGAGGCCAGGTACACAATTGTCCAGCCACGGCACAGTTCTGGAGGATGAGGAGGAGGAGGATGAGGAGGAGGAGGAACCGTGTTCACAGCAGGGTAGCACCCAAAGCAGCTCATGGGCATCACTGGAGCGTGGCTGGGGGGATACAGAGGACACAGACGATACACCTCCCACAGAGGACAGCTTGTCGTTGCCTCTGGGCAGCCTGGCACACATGAGCGACTACATGCTGCAGTGCCTGCGCAACGACCGCTGAGTTGTCCACATTCTAACCAGTGCTGATTACTGGGTGGCCCCCCTGCTGGATCCCCGCTACAAGGACAACTTGCCATCCTTAATTCAGATGGCATTCCCACCTGACACCGGGGGCTCAGTGGAAGCACAAGGCGAAGACAGAGGAGGAGGAAGAAGTCTCCAACGCAGCTGGGGCACTTCCAGCACCTCGGAAGGGAGGGTTAGCATGGCCGAAATGTGGAAAACTTTTTTCAGCATGCCACAACAACCAGCACCACCAGCTGATATGGAACGTCGTCTTAGCAGGAGGCAGCATTTCAGCAACATGGTGGAACAGTACGTGTGCACACGCCTACATGTACTGACTGATGGGTCTGCCCCATTCAACTTCTGGGTCTCCAAATTAGGCACATGGCCTGAGCTTGCCCTTTATGCCTTGGAGGTGCTGGCCTGCCCTGCAGCCAGTGTATTATCTGAACGTGTGTTCAGCACGGCGGGGGGAAGGGGGGGATGATCACAGACAAGCGCAGCCGCCTGTCCTGTGGACAAGCTCACATTCATTAAAATGAACCAGGCAGGGATCCCACAGGACTTGTCCATACCTTGTGCAGAATAGACATGTATACCGGCCGCACCCAGCCATTGTTATACTTCAGCGCACTTTCTCTTTGTTTTCTTTTTTATATTTTCCAATGTTTTGGGGTCTTCCCAAATTTATAAAAATAAAAAATAAAAAAACTACAAAAATAGTGTTGGCTACCTCCTGCTCCTTCACCACCGCTTCCACCTACACCGCCACGTCCACCACCTCCTCAACCTCCTACTCCACTTTGACCTCCGCCTCCTAGTTCAAGATCATTATTATTATTTTTTTTATTCTATGTTATTTTAATTCATTTCCCTATCCACATTTGTTTGAAGGGCAATTGTCCTGCTCTTACCCCTATTTTGCTTCCTTTTGCAGCCCTCTAGCCCTTTCTATGACTTTTTTAGAGCCATTTAGTGCCCCGAAGTTCAGGTCCCCATTGACTTCAATGGGATTCGGGGTCAAGTTCGGGTCCCAAACCTGAACTTTGCGGCGAAGTTCGGCCGAGCCCGCCGAACCCGAACTTCCAGGTGATCTCTCAACCCTAAACATGAGGTTTTGCTCTACTAATTTTGCTCTCTCAAGTGCTACTTTGAGCTGCTTCACAACCCCTGCACTGGGTAACTGATGTAGTTTTCTCCTGGCTCAATGCTACAGCTGACACTCAGAGCAGAATGGAGGGGCTGTAAAGCAGCTCAATGCAGAAAACAGTGAATCTCCACCTGCAGTGCATTTAAAGGAGTTGTCCAAAATTTTGATATCTGGATAGGCCATGGATATCAGATTGGTGGGTGTTTGACACCCTGCACACCCACTGATCAGCTGTTACTATTGAGCAGCAATGTAGTTACCAGCTTCATCTATTATACAGTGGACAGAGCCATGTAGTTCCAGTATTGACTTTTATTATTGATGGCTTATCCTGAGGATAAGCCATTAATATCAAAATTCTGGACAACCCCTTTAAGAAATTTGGCAGAATTAAACTTCATAGTCTCACTACTTTTGATAAGAAAAACTGTGACAGACTAGATGTTACTTGTATATACATATAGAGCAGTCACCAGGACCAGCCAGTGGAGCCAGGACCAGGATGTGGAGACTAGCGGGGACCTGGTAATCTTCAGAATGGCAGCTGCAAGGAATCCACATACAGTATAAAAAAAAAATGTAATCCCACTGGAAAACCCCTTTAATATTATTTCAAGAAATATCCTGAGAGACCAGAACTGCCTCTGGTAATCAAAAGCCATTCATTACTAATAGGGATGAGCGAACCCGAACTGTATAGTTCGGGTTCGTACCGAATTTTGGGGTGTTCGTGACATGGACCCGAACCCGAACATTTACGTAAAAGTCCGGGTTCGGTGTTTGGCGCTTTCTTGGCGCATTTTGAAAGGCTGCAAAGCAGCCAATCAACAAGCATCATACTACTTGCCCCAAGAGGCCATCACAGCCATGCCTACTATTGGCATGGCTGTGATTGGCCAGTGCAGCATGTGACCCAGCCTCTATTTAAGCTGGAGTCACGTAGCGCCGCACGTCACTCTGCTCTGATCAGTGTAGGGAGAGGATGCAGCTGCTGCTGTTAGGGCCAGATTAGGCAGGGATTTACTCATCAAAAACACTTAATGAAGTGATCGATCTACAGCTGTATATCATTCAACTTCTGCTAGTTAATTGCTCATTGTTTTTAGGCTGCCCAGAGCGTTTTTCTGTCACTTTTTCCTGGGGTTATCGGCGGCCATTTTGTGTCTTGTGGTGCGCCAGCACAAGCTGCCACCAAGTCCACTTAACCATCAATAGTGTGTTGTTGTTTTTTTGCTATATCCTACATCAGGGGCTTGGCTGTGCTCGCTATTTTATTGAGGGGTGAAATACAATTGCCAAAATAGCAGTACCCTAAATCTGGTGTTTCAGCTGTGGCTAGCCAATTGTAATACTGTCTGCTGTCTGGCAAAGGATATATTTTTTTCTGGGGTGAAATTCAATTCCCAAAATAGCAATACCCTAAATCTGGTGTTCCAGCTGTGGATGGACAAGTTTTCTAGTGTCCGTCAAAGCACAGTTTTTGTTCTGGGTTGAAATTCAATTCCCAAAATAGCAATTCCCTAAATCAGTGGTTTCTGCTGTAGCAGGCAAAGTTTAAATCTATCCATAAAAGGGTATATTACATTGAAGGTGCAAATTCAAGTGCTGATAGGGTCATCCTCAATAACTTCACACGCTACCGTGCATCTCCAAGTGTAATTCTGTCCGTAAAGGGATACCTGTCATCCATGGCCTAAATACTAGGCCTACAATTTATATTTAGCTAAATCTGTGGTTACTGCTGTGCCTGTATTAGTGTAATACGGTACCTAAATAGATAGCCAGATATTGCCTGTAAAAAAAGGCCTGAATTTGAATTCTTATTGTGGTGAACGGTAACAATGAGGAAAACATCTAGTAAGGGACGCGGACATGGTCGTGGTGGTGTTAGTGGACCCTCTGGTGCTGGGAGAGGACGTGGCCATTCTGCCACAGCCACACGTCCTAGTGTACCAACTACCTCAGGTTCCAGTAGACGCCAGAATTTACAGCGATATTTGGTGGGGCCCAATGCCTTTCTAAGGATGGTAAGGCCTGAGCAGGTACAGGCATTAGTCAATTGGGTAGCCGACAGTGGATCCAGCATGTTCACATTATCTCCCACCCAGTCTTCTGCAGAAAGCGCACAGATGGCGCCTGCAAACCAAGCCCATCAGTCTGTGACATCACCCCCATGCATATCAGGGAAACTGTCTGAGCTTCAACTTATGCAGCAGTCTCTTATGCTGTTTGAAGACTCTGCTGGCAGGGTTTCCCAAGGGCATTCACCTAGCCCTTCCCCAGCGGTGGAAGACATAGAATGCACTGACGCACAACCACTTATGTTTCCTGATGATCAGGACATGGGAATACCACCTCAGCACGTCTCTGATGATGAAACACAGGTGCCAACTGCTGCGTCTTTCTGCAGTGTGCAGACTGAACAGGAGGTCAGGGAGGAAGACTGGGTGGAAGACGATGCAGGGTACGATGAGGTCCTAGACCTCACAAGGAATGAAGGTCGTGCCACTGACTTTCAGAGTTCGGAGGAAGAGGCAGTGGTGAGACCGAGCCAACAGTGTAACAAAAGAGGGAGCAGTGGGCAAAAGCAGAACACCCGCCCCCAAGAGAGTTCGCCTGCTACTGGCCACCGCCACCTGGGGCCGAGCACCCCAAAGGCAGCTTCAAGGAGTTCCCTGGCGTGGCAGTTCTTCAAACAATGTGCTGACGACAAGACCCAAGTGGTTTGCACGCTGTGCCATCAGAGCCTGAAGTGAGGCATTAACGTTCTGAACCTTAGCACAACCTGCATGACCAGGCATCTGCATGCAAAGCATGAACTGCAGTGGAGTAAACACCTTAAAAACAAGGAAGTCACTCAGGCTCCCCCTGCTACCTCTTCTGCTGTTGCCTCGGCGTCTTCCTCCGCCTCTGGAGGAACGTTGGCACCTGCCGCCCAGCAAACAGAGGATGTACCACCAACACCACCACCTCCGTCACCAAGCATCTCCACCATGTCACACGGCAGCGTTCAGCTCTCCATCTCACAAACATTTGAGAGAAAGCGTAAATTCCCACCTAGCCACCCTCGATCCCTGGCCCTGAATGCCAGCATTTCTAAACTACTGGCATATGAAATGCTGTCATTCAGGCTGGTTGACACAGACAGCTTCAAACAGCTCATGTCACTTTGCTGTCCCACAGTATGTTGTTCCCAGCCGCCACTACTTCTCCAAGAGAGCCGTGCCTTCCCTGGCCAACCAAGTATCCGATAAAATCAAGTGTGCACTGTGCAACGCCATCTGTGGCAAGGTCCACCTAACCACAGATACATGGACCAGTAAGCACGGCCAGGGACGCTATATCTCCCTAACTGCACACTGGGTAAATGTAGTGGCGGCTGGGCCCCAGGCGGAGAGCTCTTTGGCGCACGTCCTTCCGCCGTCAAGGATCGCAGGGCAACATTCTTTGCCTCCTGTAGCCTCCTCCTCCTACTCGGCTTCCGCCTCCTCTTCTTCCACCTGCTCATCCAGCCAGCCACACACCTTCACCACCAACTTCAGCACAGCCCGGGGTAAACGTCAGCAGGCCATTCTGAAACTCATATGTTTAGGTAACAGGCCCCACACCGCGCAGGAGTTGTGGCAGGGTATTGAACAACAGACCGACGAGTGGTTGCTGCCAGTGAGCCTCAAGCCCGGCCTGGTGGTGTGCGATAATGATCGAAATCTCGTTGCAGCTCTGGGACTAGCCGGTTTGACGCACATCCCTTGTCTGGCGCATGTGCTGAATTTGGTGGTGCAGAAGTTCATTCACAACTACCCCGACATGACAGAGCTGCTGCATAAAGTGCAGGCTGTCTGTGCGCTCTACCGGCGTTCACATCCTGCCGCTGCTCGCCTGTCTGTGCTACAGCGTAACTTCGGCCTTCCCGCTCACCGCCTCATATGCGACGTGCCCACCAGGTGGAACTCCACCTTGCACATGCTGGACAGACTGTGCGAGCACAGTCCATAGTGGAGCACGCACGGGTCAGTCGCACTGCGAAACAGCACCACTTCACTACCAATGACTGGGCCTCCATGCGAGACCTGTGTGCCTTGTTGCGCTGTTTCGAGTACTCCACCAACATGCCCAGTGGCGATGACGCCATTATCAGCGTTACAATACCACTTCTATGTCTCCTTGAGAAAACACTTAGGGCGATGATGGAAGAGGAGGTGGCCCAGGAGGAGGAGGAGGAGGAAGAGGGGTCATTTTTAGCACTTTCAGGCCAGTCTCTTAGAAGTGACTCAGAGGGTTTTTTTTTGCAACAGCAGCGGCCAGGTACAAATGTGGCCAGACAGGGCCCACTACTGGAGGACGAGGAGGACGAGGATGAGGAGGAGGTGGAGGAGGATGAAGCATGTTCACAGCGGGGTGGCACCCAACGCAGCTCGGGCCCATCACTGGTGCGTGGCTGGGGGGAAACGCAGGACGATGACGATACGCCTCCCACAGAGGACAGCTTGTCCTTACCTCTGGGCAGCCTGGCACACATAAGCGACTACATGCTGCAGTGCCTGTGGGCAACGACAGCAGAGTTGCCCACAATTTAACGTGTGCGGACTACTGGGTTGCCACCCTGCTGGATCCCCGGTACAAAGACAATGTGCCCACCTTACTTCCTGCACTGGAGCGTGATAGGAAGATGCGCGAGTACAAGCGCACGTTGGTAGACGCGCTACTGAGAGCATTCCCAAATGTCACAGGGGAACAAGTGAAAGCCCAAGGCGAAGGCAGAGGAGGAGCAAGAGGTCGCCAACGCAGGTGTGTCACGGCCAGCTCCTCTGAGGGCAGGGTTAGCATGGCAAAGATGTGGAAAAGTTTTGTCACCACGCCACAGCTAACTGCACCACCACCTGATACGGAACGTGTTAGCAGGAGGCAGCATTTCACTAACATGGTGGAACAGTACGTGTGCACACCCCTCCACGTACTGACTGATGGTTCGGCCCCATTCAACTTCTGGGTCTCCAAATTGTCCACGTGGCCAGAGCTAGCCTTTTATGCCTTGGAGGTGCTGGCCAGCGTTTTGTCTGAACGTGTATTCAGCACGGCAGGGGGCGTCATTACAGACAAACGCAGCCGCCTGTCCACAGCCAATGTGGACAAGCTGACGTTCATAAAAATGAACCAGGCATGGATCCCACAGGACCTGTCCATCCCTTGTGCAGATTAGACATTTATAACTACATCCCCTTAACAATATATTCTTGTACTCCAGGGCACTTCATTCAATCCTCTTTTTTTCATTTTACCATTATTTTGCGGGGCAACCCAAAGTTGAATGAACCTCTCCTCCGTCTGGGTGCCGGGGCCTAAATATCTGACAGTGGCCTGTTCCAGTGGTGGGTGACATCAAGCCTGATTCTCTGCAATGGGACCTCTCTCCTCTGTCTGGGTTCCGGCGCCTAAATATCTGACAGTGGCCTGTTACAGTGGTGGGTGGCATGAAGCCTGATTTACTGCAATGGGACCTCTCTCCTCTGTCTGGGTGCCGGGGCCTAAATATCTGACAGTGGCCTGTTCCAGTGGTGGGTGACATGAAGCCTGATTCTCTGCAATGGGACCTCTCTCCTCTGTCTGGGTGCCGGGGCCTAAATATCTGACAGTGGCCTGTTCCAGTGGTGGGTGACATGAAGCCTGATTCTCTGCTATGGGACCTCTCTCCAATTGATATTGGTTAATTTTTATTTATTTTATTTTTATTTTTATTCATTTCCCTATCCACATTTGTTTGCAGGGGATTTACCTACATTTTGCTGCCTTTTGCAGCCCTCTAGCCCTTTCCTGGGCTATTTTACAGCCTTTTTTAGTGCCGAAAAGTTCGGGTCCCCATTGACTTCAATGGGGTTCGGGGCGAAGTTCGGGTCGAGTTCGGATCCCGAACTCGAACATTTCCGGGAAGTTCGGCGAACTTCTCGAACCCGAACATCCAGGTGTTCGCTCAACTCTAATTACTAGTCAAAAAATAGGTCTCTGAAAGTGGTGACAATTATTATAGCAAATCTCCAGTAAAAAATTGGGACATGATAGAGCTCATTTGTCAGCCATTTTTGATCCAGACTGCTTCTGTCTTCAATTTCTAGGACAGAAATTAAAGGCTATGTGCACCTTTGGGGGCATTTTTTTATTATTGCATTGTACATTTTTTCGATTGATCTTTATTTACAATATGGAATTTTTTTTTGTCTACATAGCTGAGATGCTCTACTGGCTGTGGATTTTCTGTCTTTTCCGTCATCTGGGAA
The DNA here is from genome assembly GCF_905171765.1 of Bufo bufo. Taxonomy (NCBI): domain Eukaryota; kingdom Metazoa; phylum Chordata; class Amphibia; order Anura; family Bufonidae; genus Bufo; species Bufo bufo. The sequence goes on from NC_053391.1 coordinate 593,572,657, forward strand.
GCAGACAGGCTCCTTATCTCTGCTCTCTGACATTATAAACAACCATCAAAGCTCAATCTTTATCTTACTGATAAGAATGTGGCTTAAATAGGTGTTTATGATCTCTAAGTAGTTTAGTGATAAGGTTTATTAGAGGCGAAAAGTGAAAGTACCAGTCACACAGTCAGGAATTCCCTGACGAAGAACAGCGCACTGTTCGAAACGCGTTGGAAATTTGGCACTCACGACTATCCGTAGCTCTAATAGTGACGTCACTAGTTGCTCCACATGAGCGCGAGCTTTTGAACTATACAGAGCGGCGCCACTGGCCGGGGCGCGCCCCATGCTATAAATACCTGAACGATATCCCCTGAGTTAAAACCCACAGAGAATGATAAAGAGAATATTATCCACAGATACAGTATCAACAGCAAGGTAATCTTGGATTTGGTTTGACATGTGTTAGTGGCTGCCTGTATTGGGGGAATCAGTGTGTTTATCGGAGAGGAGGTGAGCGGAATCCCATATACTATTTATACTTTGAATGGGGACATAATGCAGGCATAAATACTGAAAGGGGCACAATGTGGTCATTACTCCAGAAAGGGGGGTAAAATGTGGGCATAACTACTGAAAGTGGGCACAATGTGGGCATAACTACTGAGGTCCACAATGTGGGCATAACTACTGAGGTCCACAATGTGGGCATATCTAGTGTGAGGGGGACAATGTGGGCATTACTACTGTGAGGGGGCACAATGTAGATGTAACTTCTGGGTGTGGGGACTAAGATGCCTGGGCAGGATTGGAGTGTATAGATATGCCTTGGGTGGAGTTAGAGGGGTGGCTTAGTATTATAAAATTTGCCGCAGCTTACTATGTCCACCACTGCTATTGTCCCTCCTTGTAATTTTAAAAAGTTTGGTGATATGTTATTATTACAGCTCATGGGATGTAGACATTAACCTGCTGTACACCCCGCGTATGCTTCAAAAACACATGACTTTAGCATGTTACATAACCCTGTGACATCAGAAGGTCTTTACAGTCCATGGGATGTAGACAGTACCATGTAGGATCTTCCACTGTTCATCCTCAAAAACATTCCCCAGCTGTCTCACATCCCTTTTGCTGATACACAGCACCTAGGCAATGTGGCAGGCTTTGCACGATGGGTGAGAGCTGCTTCTTTGAGTGTTAGAAAAGTATCAAAAAGTTGCATCTCCTGAATTCACTCCTTTTCACTCATACTAATTATTCTATGCAAAAGTGACAGTTCTTAGACATTTAGCAGCAAGTTACAGATAGAGCTATACCTATAGATGGGTTACTATTAGGATTTGAGTTATAAGAAGAAAAACATATTATCTTTTGCTTCAGAACTTGGATTTTGGTTTACATGGGTCATTATAGTGAAGTGAAGTTCATTTTGATTCACGACTAGAATCAGATTATTTGCGGGCTGATGGGGAGATGCTGTTAACACGTGTCTCTGAACTCATCAGCTACAGACAAAATAAGTGATAGACAAAATTGGTGTTTGTTGAGGTAATACAAACTGAGGGTGGTTGGGTTTATACGAGTACAGAGAATAAAATCTTACAGAGCACAGGGTTCAGAAGACTAGGAACATAATATGCTAGAAGAGGCATACAGGCAGGGCCGCTGATAGAAATCATGGGGCCCCGTACAGCATACATGACGGGGCCCCCTTCAGCTCCACCCCCTGATCCCTCCTTCAGCCACACCCCTGGCCCCGCCCTTGGCCCCTCCCCAGACGCCGCCTTCTGTAAGCCCTGTAAGGCTTCATTCAGACGTCCGGATGCGTTTTGCGGATCCGATCCATCTATCAGTGGATCCGTAAAAATCATGCGGACGTCTGAATGGAGCTTTACAGGGGGTTGATCAATGACAGGGGGGTAATCAATGACAGGGGGGTGATCAGGGAGTCTATATGGGGTGATCACCACAGTCATTGATCACGCCCCTGTAAGGCTTCATTCAGACGTCCGGATGCGTTTTGCGGATCCGATCCATCTATCAGTGGATCCGTAAAAATCATGCGGACATCTGAATGGAGCTTTACAGGGGGGTGATCAATGACAGGGGGGTAATTAATGACAGGGGGGTGATCAGGGAGTCTATATGGGGTGATCAGGGGCTAATAAGGGGTTAATAAGTGACGGGGGGGGGTGTAGTGTAGTGTAGTGGTGCTTGGTGCTACTTTACAGAGCTACCTGTGTCCTCTGGTGGTCGATCCAAACAAAGGGGACCACCAGAGGACCAGGTAGCAGGTATATTAGACGCTGTTATCAAAACAGCGTCTAATATACCTGTTAGGGGTTAAAAAAAACACATCTCCAGCCTGCCAGCGAACGATCGCCGCTGGCAGGCTGGAGATCAACTCTCTTACCTTCCGTTCCTGTGAGCGCGCGCGCCTGTGTGCGCGCGTTCACAGGAAATCCCGGCTCACGCGAGATGACGCGTATATGCGTCGCTGAGCGCAGGGCTGCCACCTCCGGAACGCGAATCTGCGTACAGCGGTCCGGAGGTGGTTAATTGGTTATGTCGAGGCTGCCCGGGCCCCCCTGCCAGCCGGGCCCGGTACAACTGGGCCAGCTGTACTGGCCTATCAGCGGCCCTGCATACAGGTCTTCAGTAACTTCGTGCCCTGAAAGTGACACTAGGAAATTAGATCCAGACATCTATAAGGCTACTTTCACACTTGCGTTCAGAGCGGATCCGTCTGCTGTCTGCACAGACGGATCCTCTCCTATAATGCAGACGTTTGGATCCATTCAGAACGGATCCGTCTGCATTATAGTTTAGAAAAAATTCTAAGTCTGAAAGTAGTTCAGACAGATCCGTCCAGACTTTACATTGAAAGTCAATGGGGGACGGATCCGTTTGAAAATTGAGCCATATTGTGTCAACTTCAAACGGATCCGTCCCCATTGACTTACATTGTAAGTCTGGACGGATCCGTTGGCCTCCGCACGGCCAGGCGGACACCCGAACGCTGCAAGCAGCGTTCGGGTGTCCGCTTGCTGAGCGGAGCGGAGGCTGAACGCTGCCAGACTGATGCATTCTGAGCGGATCCGCATCCACTCAGAATGCATTGGGGCAGTACGGATGCGTTCGGGGCCGCTTGTGAGACCCTTCAAACGGAGCTCACAAGCGGAGCCCCGAACGCTAGTGTGAAAGTAGCCTAACATGGTGATGAGAAGTTAGAATATCAGACACAGGGATGTCCGAAAAAACACGTGCAGGCGTCATTCTTAGGATACAGCCCTGACAGTTAGCGACATACCTCCAATCAATAGCACCCATTTATTCTAGTAGGACTACCAATTACAGGACAGATTGATAAGGCTCTCTCCAGGAACACCTCCTCTCATTTTAGAGGCTAGAGGAGGCTTACAGCACCCCCATACTGTGGCTGAAGGGTGGATGACTATATAGCAAAGACTCTGCTCAACTTTTTGAATTTCACAGACACAGATATATGAAATGCTACTATCTCAGTGTCACTCTATATTGCAAAGTTAGAAAACAATAGAAAAGGGCACATTGGTGGGTTGCCTTCAAGGGCGTTGCTAGGTTAAAACATTCGGGGCCTGGGCCCCTGATGTTTTGTCCCAGGCCCCAAATGTCCTGCCTGCCTGCTAGATACAACTGTATTGCCATCCACAGGACGGCAATAGAATTGAATCTAATGCGGTGGAAGAGCTGAAGGACCTGTGGTGACATCAGAGGTCATGTGACCTGTAAAACAGTCAGTTATTGAGAAGGACCTGTGATGGTGTCACCATTATGTGACCAGTGCAGGAGAGGGTGGCAGTGAAGAGGGGAAGAAGCTGAGGTGATGTCTGCTATATGAGGAGAGGTAAGTGAAGGGGGAGGCAAAGCAATGCTAGAAGTTGTGGTTATTTAACTGGGACTGTTAATGTTAGGGCTGAAGGGAGGTATGTTATTGACATGGAACTGTGTAGTTGATAGTGGCTGTAGGAGGGAGTGATGTTATTTACATAGGACTGTATGTTGGAGGGGGCTGGGGCAGGGTGATGTTATTTACATGGGAATGTATGTTGAAGGTGGCTGTGGTAGGGGATTATGTTATTTACATGGGACTATATGTTGGAGGGGGCTGGGGCAGGGGGATGTTATTTACATGGGACTGTATGTTGGAGGCGGCTGTGGGAGGAAGTGATGTTATTTACATGGGACTGTATGTTCGGAGGGGGCTGGGTGAGGCAGTGATGTTATTTACCTGGGACTGTATGTTTATGGCGGCTGTGGGAGGGAGTGATGTTATTTACATGGGACTGAATGTTCAGGGGGCAATGTTATTTACATGGGACTGTATGTTGAAGGTGGCTGGTGGAGGGGAATGATGTTATTTACATGGTACTAAATGTTGAAGGGGTGATATTGACATGGGAATGCATGTTGGAGGCGTCTGGGGAGGGGGTGACATTATTTACTTGGGAATGCAAACTATAGTGATAGGCGAGCACACTACATTTGGCAATGTGAATAAAATTTTATTAAATTACACAATAATAGTACACGTGTATAATGTGCGAAAATAAAACAATAATAAAATGCTTAAAAATGTAATAAAATCTAATAAAAGACCATCTGTAGGGTATATACTTCATAAAGCTAACAATAAAGTCTAGCAAAGTCCACAAGATGTTAAAGTTGCTGTTGAAATAGTTCCTAATATGCACAGTGCTCAACTCTATTGTACTCCAATTGTGGATGGTATTAGTTGCGATGCCTTGGGGATACGTCCATATGTATATGAATATGGGTGTGTGTCCCAAATGGTTGCTGTGCAGGTATTTAGGAACTCAAATATTCCAGAAATAGTTTGGGAAATCCGTCTCTTAATTTGAGTGCTCCAATAGTCATTAGTAAATTAAGGCCCATGTATTTGTGGCTTATAACTTCAGCTTAGACGCTCTTACCTTCATCGACGTATCTAGCGAGGATCAGGCGACGCAGCCGTCTCACTCCTTACCTCTCTAGCCGGCTTACCGGAGATATCGCGGGAGTTCGGACGAGACTTGCAGGGTATGCTTAGTCCGTGCTTGTTGCTCTTCCGGCTTGATACAGAGGGAGGGATCTTTTCGGTCCTTGAATCTTTAGTGCCGATACTATTTCGACTGTCCTTTCGATTCAATTTTCATAGCGTGGCCACGCTTATGACTACGGAGGTACTGGCCACGCTATGAAAATTGAATCGAAAGGACAGTCGAAATAGTATCGGCACTAAAGATTCAAGGACCGAAAAGATCCCTCCCTCTGTATCAAGCCGGAAGAGCAACAAGCACGGACTAAGCATAAACTGCAAGTCTCGTCCGAACTCCCGCGATATCTCGGGTAAGCCGGCTAGAGAGGTAAGGAGTGAGACGCCAGCAAACTCTTGCGTCGCCTGATCCTCGCTAGATACGTCGAGGAAGGTAAGAGCGTCTAAGCTGAATTTATAAGCCACAAATACATGGGGCCTTAATTTACTAATGACTATTGGAGCACTCAAATTAAGAGACGGATTTCCCAAACTATTTCTGGAATATTTGAGTTCCTAAATACCTGCACAGCAACCATTTGGGACACACACCCATATTCATATACATATGGATGTATCCCCAAGGGATCGCAACTAATACCATCCACAATTGGAGTACAATAGAGTTGAGCACTGTGCGTATTAGGAACTATTTCAACAGCAACTTTAACATCTTGTGGACTTTGCTGGACTTTATTGTTAGCTTTATGAAGTATATACCCTACAGATGGTCTTTTATTAGATTTTATTAAATTTTTAAGCATTTTATTATTGTTTTATTTTCCCATGTTATACACGTGTACTACTATTGTGTGATTTAATTAAATTTTATTCACATTGCCAAATGTAGTGTGCTCGCCTATCACTATAGTTTGCATTTCTTTGTTTCTAGAGGGTGGGTGTCCCTCTAATTAGGCTAGAAGCACCTGTTCCTACATTTCGTTTGGAGTGAGCCACCATCTTTGATTTTTACATTATTTACTTGGGACTGTTTGCTGAAGGCGGCTGGGGAGGAGGTGATGTTATTTACATGGGACTGTATTTTGGAGGGGGCTGTAGATAGAGAGGGATGCTATTTACATGGGACTGTACATTGGAGGGGGCTGGAGAGATGGTGTGATGTTATTTACATGGGACTGTATAGCAGAGGGAGGGAAATAGTGTTATTTACATGGAACTGTATGCTGGAGGGGGTGAAGGGAGGGGAGTGATGCTATTTACATAGGACTGTATTTTGGATGGGGCAGGAGAGATGGTGTGATGTTATTTACATGGGACTGTATGGTGGAGGCGGGAATATAACAACAGGGGGCACTGCAAATCCAGGGGAGATTATAGGCGTTCTTATTACTACTGAGGGCTCTATAAGAGGGACTTATAGATCCGCCTTATTTCTACTAAGAGTACTATTGGGGGCCTTATTACTACTTAGGGGTCTGTAGAGAGCTTTATTACCACTGGGGGAACAATAGGGGGGCCTTATTTGTACTGGGGGCTCTGTGAGGGTATTATTAATACTGAAGGGCTCATCTAGTAATGGGGGCACTCTTGGGGAGCATTATCACGGTTGGGGGCACTGTAGGGGGCAGTATTACTATGGGGCACTAATTTTTCTTCAGGATACTATCTGGGGGTATTGGGGGGCACAGCGAGAAGCAGGGGTGGGGACTCCAGGTTAGGGGGTGATGATAGAAATATGATGAAGCCAAGATGTCTGTGTGTCACACTCTGCAGAGACGAGGCGGCTGAGAGAAGTTGTACGGACCGAATGGAGAAGATGATGACAGAAAAGATCTACATCCGAGGAGATGTCACCTGGGAGGCCCTGGATGTGAGAGATATGTGCTGCTATATAGCAAGTACAGCAAAATGCGGTGTGTGGGGGGAGGGAGGACGACTTGGAGAACTGGGCCATATTCATTGGGGCTTGGGCCCCAAAACTTTTGAGACCCTAGCAACACTCCTGGTTGCCTCATTTAATTAGATGTTCAGTGAGCTATCCTAGTCTTAAAAGCACTGTCCGCTGTTAGGTCATTGTCACACAGCAGTACTTCAGTCAGAGCCCATCATAAGCATGTATTTGCTGAATCATATACAGTTTTGGCTTTCAAAACTGATGCAAAATACTGACAAAAATACTGTTGTGTGAAAGTGGCCTTAGAAAAAAGAAACAGATTTATTTTAAAGGGATCATCACTACTTGCCAGCCTACCGGACGAAGCGGGGGATGTCTCCTCCACATCTTGGCGGGCCAGTAGCTGCTCACTATCCTCTAGTAGCTCGTCCTCGCTGTATAGTGAGGCTGAGCCCACAGCATATAATACTTGTCTGGCTGAGGGAACAGAAAAGGACAGAGGCAGGTTGAGGACAGGTGAGGGCACAGGGCCTGCTCCCGGGCCATACCAACTAAGGGTTGTGTCTGACGAACCCTCTTAATCTTGGCTGGGGGTGTCTGATGTCACTTGGGACGAAGTGGATGACCGAATCAACCATTCAAGAACCGCTGGGTTGCCGGTCACTGTGCCTGCGCTAGAAACATTTAGGCCTCTGCGACTCCCCTGGGCATGGCCTGGCACTTCTCTGTCTGATATACTGTTAGATCAAATAAATAAATAAAAAGGAAATTAAAACACTCCAAAAAAGTCAGCATTTTTCTCACTTCACCACACAACGGCTAATGAGCCCTTTTTTTCACTAATACACGACAAAGAAGGCTTTAGAACATATAACTGCACCGCTGAACGGCAAATAGGCCCTTACTTTGTATCACTTATACACGCCACAAAAGGCTTTAGAACATATAACTGCACCGCTGAACGGCAAATATATATTTTTGTGCCACTAACACATGCCAAAAAGGGCTTTAGAACATAAAACTGCCCTGCTAGGCGGCAAATAGGCCCTTACTTTTTTCCACTTATACACGCCGCAAAAGGCTTTAGAACATATAACTGCACCGCTGAAAGGCAAATATATATTTTTTTGCCACTAATACACGACAAAAAGGGTTGTAATTTTCTCACTTCACTACACAACGGCAAATACTTTTTTTTGTTTCACTAATACACGCCAAAAAGGGCTTTATAACATATAACTGCACCGCACAACAGCAAGTAATATATATTTTTTTGCCACTAATACAAGCCAAAAAGGGCTTTAGAACATATAACTGCACTGTTGAACAGCAAATAATATATACACTGCTCCAAAAAATAAAGGGAACACTTAAACAACACAATGTAACTCCAAGTCAATCACACTTCTGTGAAATCAAACTGTCCACTTAGGAAGCAACACTGAGTGACAATCAATTTCACATGCTGTTGTGCAAATGGGATAGACAACAGGTGGAAATTATAGGCAATTAGCAAGACACCCCAATAAAGGAGTGGTTCTGCAGGTGGTGACCACAGACCATTTCTCAGTTCCTATGCTTCCTGGCTGATGTTTTGGTCACTTTTGAATGCTGGCGGTGCTTTCACTCTAGTGGTAGCATGAGAAGAGTCTACAACCCACACAAGTGGCTCAGGTAGTGCAGCTTATCCAGGATGGCACATCAATGCGAGCTGTGGCAAGAAGGTTTGCTGTGTCTGTCATTGTAGTGTCCAGAGCATGGAGGCGCTACCAGGAGACAGGCCAGTACATCAAGAGACGTGGAGGAGGGCAACAACCCAGCAGCAGGACCGCTACCTTCGCCTTTGTGCAAGGAGGAACAGGAGGAGCACTGCCAGAGCCCTGCAAAATGACCTCCAGCAGGCCACAAATGTGCATGTGTGTGCTCAAACGGTCAGAAACAGACTCCATGAGGGTGATATGAGGGCCCGACGTCCACAGGTGGGGGTTGTGCTTACAGCCCAACACCGTGCAGGACGTTAGCCATTTGCCAGAGAACACCAAGATTGGCAAATTCGCCACTGGCGCCCTGTGCTCTTCACAGATGAAAGCAGGTTCACACAGAGCACATGTGACAGACGTGACAGAGTCTGGAGACGCCGTGGAGAATGTTCTGCTGCCTGCAACATCCTCCAGCATAACCGGTTTGGCATTGGGTCAGTAATGGTGTGGGGTGGCATTTCTTTGGAGGGCCGCACAGCCCTCCATGTGCTCGCCAGAGGTAGCCTGACTGCCATTAGGTACCAAGATGAGATCCTCAGACCCCTTGTGAGACCATATGCTGGTGCGGTTGGCCCTGGGTTCCTCCTAAAGCAAGACAATGCTAGACCTCATGTGGCTGGAGTGTGTCAGCAGTTCCTGCAAGACAAAGGCATTGATGCTATGCACTGGCCCGCCCGTTCCCCAGACCTGAATTCAATTGAGCACATCTGGGACATCATGTCTCGCTCTATCTACCAACGTCACGTTGCACCACAGACTGTCCAGGAGTTGGCAGATGCTTTAGTCCAGGTCTGGGAGGAGATCCCTCAGGAGACCGTCCGCCACCTCATCAGGAGCATGCACAGGCATTGTAGGGAGGTCATACAGGCACGTGGAGGCCACACACACTACTGAGCCTCATTTTGACTTGTTTTAAGGACATTACATCAAAGTTGGATCAGCCTGTAGTGTGTTTTTCCACTTTAATTTTGAGTGTGACTCCAAATCCAGACCTCCATGGGTTAAAAAATTGGATTTCCATTATTTTTTTTTTGTGTGATTTTGTTGTCAGTACATTCAACTATGTAAAGAACAAAGTATTTCAGAAGAATATTTAATTAATTCAGATCTAGGATGTGTTATTTTTGTGTTCCCTTTATTTTTTTGAGCAGTGTAATATGCAGATTTTGCTGTGGTTTTTATTTTGTCTTTTACTACTATACATTACTAATATACACTGCCTGTCCAAAAAAAAAGTCGCCACCTGGATTTAACTAAGCAAATAGTTATGAGCCTTCTATTGGATAATTACTGCATGGGCGATTCAGCTGGCAACAAGTTATTTAACCCCAACTGGTGCAATGAGTTGCTTCTCATTTCTTAAACGACCATGTCGAAAGACACATCTCGTGGTCGTGGAAAAGATGTTAGTCTGTTTGAGAACGGTCAAATCATTTGCATGCATCAAGCAGAGAAAACATCTAAGGAGATTGCAGAAACTACTAAAATTGGGTTAAGAACTGTCCAACGCATTATTAAAAACTGGAAGGATAGTGAGGACCCATCGTATTCGAGGTAGAAATGTGGCGGGGAAAAAATCCTGAATGATCGTGATCGGCAATCACTTAAAGAAATCAAATCGAAGAAAAACAACTGTAGAACTCAGGGCTATGTTTAATAGTGAAAGTAAGAGCATTTCCACACGCACAATGCGAAGGGAACTCAAGGGATTGGGACTGAACAACTGTGTAGCCATAAGAAAATCACTAATCAGTGAGTCAAACCAGAAAAAAAGGCTTCAATTTGCTAGGGAGCATAAAGATTGGACTCTGGAGCAATGGAAGAAGGTCATGTGGTCTGATGAGTCCAGATTTACCCTGTTCCAGAGTGATGGGCGCATCAGGGCAAGAAGAGAGGTAGATGAAGTGATGCACCTATCATGCCTAGTGCCTACTGTACAAGCCTGTGGGGGCAGTGCTATGAACTGGGGTTGCTGCAGTTGGTCAGTAGTAATGAGCGGCAGGGGTCATATACGAATACACGATATTTCGCGAATATTTTGTGGAATATTCGCGAATTCGAATATTCGTTATATTCTACTATTGTTTTACTCGAAAATCGGCAAGGTAATGATCGCGTAATATGCGAGTATGCGAATCTTCTCAATGCAAATTTTCATAATACAAATTTTTCATAATGCGAATTTTCGTAATACAAATTTTCGCAATGCGAATTTTTATCGCAAATTTTTCTACTGCCGAGTAAAAACATGATTCCTCCCTGCTTCTTGCTTGTGGGCCAATGAGTCATTGGCCCACAAGCAACTTAAGCAGGGAGGAATCATGACTTTAGATGGGAAAAATGACGAATATTCTAAAAAACTAATATAAAGCACTATATCTAATATATTCGTTTTTTTGAATATTCGTAATATTCTAAAACAAGAATATATAGCAATATAGCGAATATGAAAAAAACAAATGTAGAGCAATTTAGCTAATATAGTGCTATAATATTTTTTTTTAATAGTTGTAATTTTTTTCCAATTTGAACTTCAGATGAGAAAAAATTACAACTATTAGACAAAGAAGATTATAGCACTATATTAGCATTATATTATATAGCATTATATTATTCTATATTCATTTTTTTTTTATATTCGCTATATTGCTATATATTCTTGTTTTAGAATATTACGAATATTCGAAAAAACTAATATATTCGATATAGTGCTATATATTTGTTTTTTAGAATATTCGTCATTTTTCCCATCTAAAATCATGATTCCTCTTTGCTTAACCCCTTAAGGACTCAGCCCTATTTCACCTTAAGGACTTGGCCATTTTTTGCAAATCTGACCAGTGTCACTTTAAGTGCTGATAAAACGCTTTGACTTATCCAGGCCATTCTGAGTTTTTTTGTCACATAGTGTACTTCATGACACTGGTAAAATGAAGTGAAAAAATTCATTTTTATTTATAAAAAAAATACAAAATTTACCCAAAATTTTTTAAAAAATTGCAAATTTCCAAGTTTCAATTTCTCTACTTCTATAATACATAGTAATACCTCCAAAAATAGTTATTACTTTACATTCCCCATATGTCTACTTCATGTTTGGATCATTTTTGTAATGAAATATTTTTTTTTGGGGATGTTACAAGGCTTAGAAGTTTAGAAGCAAATCTTGAAATTTTTCTGAAATTTTCAAAAACCCAATTTTTAGGGACCAGTTCAGATCTGGTCACTTTGCGAGGCTTACATAATAGAAACCACCCAAAAATGACCACATTCAATAAACTACACCCCTCAAGGTATTCAAAACAGATTTTACAAACTTTGTTAACCCTTTAGGTGTTCCACAAGAGTTAATGGCAAATGGTGTTAAAATTTCAGAATTTAGATTTTTGGGCAAATTTTTCCATTTTAATCCATTTTTTCCAGTAACAAAGCAAGGGTAAACAGCCAAACAAAATGCTATATTTATTGCCCCGATTCAGTAGTTTGCAGAAACACCCCATATGTGGCCGTAAACTACTGTACGGGCACACAGTAGGGCGTAGAGGGAAAGGTGTGCCGTATGGTTTTTAGAAGGCAGATTTTGCTGGACTGTTTTTTTTGACACCATGTCCCATTTGTATCCCCTCTGATGCACTCCTAGAGTAGAAACTCCATAAAAGTAACCCCATCTAAGAAACTACACCCCTCAAGGTATTCAAAACTGATTTTACAAACGTTGTTAACCCTTTAGGTGTTGCACAAGATTTAATTGAAAATAGAGATACAATTTCAAAATTTCACTTTTTTGGCAGATTTTCCATTTTAAGATTTTTTTTCCAGTTACAAAGCAAGGGTTAACAGCCAAACAAAGCTCATTATTTATGGCCCTGATTCTGTAGTTTACAGAAACACCTCGTACGTGGTCGTAAACTGCTGTACGGGCACACAGCAGGGCGCAGAAGGAAAAGAATGCCATACGGTTTTTGGAAGGCAGATTTTGCTGGACTGTTTTTTTTTTACACCATGTCCCATTTGAAGCCCCCCTGATGCACCCCTAGAGTAGAAACTCCAAAAAAGTGACCCCATTTTAGAAACTACAGGATAGGGTGGCAGTTTTGTTGGTACTAGTTTAGGGTACATATGATTTCTGGTTGCTCTATATTACACTTTTTGTGAGGCAAGATAACAAGAAATAGCTTTTTTGGCAGCGTTTTTTTGAATTCATTGATGATGTGACTGCTGACAAAAGCAGCAGGATGAATTCTGAAGTGTTTCGGGCAATATTATCTGCTCATATTCAGCCAAATGCTTCAGAACTCATTGGACGGCACTTCACAGTGCAGATGGACAATGACCCACAGCATACTGCAAAAGCAACCAAAGAGTTTTTTAAGGGAAAGAAGTGGAATGTTATGCAATGGCCAAGTCAATCACCTGACCTGAATCCGATTGAGCATGCATTTCACTTGCTGAAGACAAAACTGAAGGGAAAATGCCCCAAGAACGAGCAGGAACTGAAGACAGTTGCAGTAGAGGCCTGGCAGAGCATCACCAGGGATGAAACCCAGCGTCTGGTGATGTCTATGCGTTCCAGACTTTAGGCTGTAATTTAATGCAAATGATTTGCAACCAAGTATTAAAAAGTGAGTTTGATTTATGATTACTATTCTGTCCCTTATTACTTTTGGTCCCTTAACAAGTGGGAGGCACATATGCAAACTGTTGTAATTCCTACACCGTTCACCTGATTAGGATGTAAATACCCTCAAATTAAAGCTGCCAGTCTGCAGTTAAAGCACATCTTGTTCGTTCCATTACAAATCCATTGTGGTGGTGTATAGAGCCAAAAATGTTAGAATTGTGTTGATGTCCCAATATTTATGGACCTGACTGTACATATACAAGAAATGCTCCTCCTATACAAACATAAATAGTGTATATTCACTGGTACAGAGAGGAATTAATGTGTGTGTGTGATGAGGGGGGGGTCTGATGTGCAGGGGGGTACTGGTTCAGAGAGGAACGAATGTGCGGTGGTGGGGGGGGGGGGGTACTGGTACATAGAGGAACTAATATATATGTGTGTGATGGGGGGTCTGATGTGCAGAGGGGTACTGGTACAGAGAGGCACTAATGTGTGGTGGTGGTGGGGGGGGGGGGTACTGGTAAAGAGAGGAACTAATGTGTGTGATGAGGGGGGGGGGTCTGATGTGCAGGGGGGTACTGGTACAGAGAGGAACGAATGTGCGGTGGTGGGGGGGGGGGTCCTGGTACATAGAGGAACTAATATATATGTGTGTGATGGGGGGGTCTGATGTGCAGGGGCCCCCTACACATCAGACCCACCCATCAGACACATATATATTAGTTCCTCTATGTACCAGTACCCCCCCCCCCCCACCACCGCACATTCGTTCCTCTCTGTACCAGTACCCCCCTGCACATCAGACCCCCCCCCCCCTCATCACACACATTAATTCCTCTCTGTACCAGTACCCCCCTGCCAGGGGGGGGGGGGGGGTACTGGTACAGAGAGGAACTAATGTGTGTGGGGGGAGGGGGGGTGCCTGTCACTCACCAGTACTCTTCAGAAGTTGGATTCCAAAGCAAAGTCGATGTTCTTTGCTGCACCGTCCGACTCCTGACTCCAAGGAGGACCAGTCACTGGTCGCCGCACTGATCGCTCCTCAGTCACAGGCGCGCGGGAAGGAGTTGACGTCACCTAACGTGAGGTCAACTCCCTGCCTGCGCCAGCCTGAGCCGTACTCTGCAACGACCCGCCCCCCTCCACTAGCTGCCCAGCCAACGACATTAGGGAGGAGATACTGCCAGCTCTCCGCTGCGCTCCGGTACCGGAAACCCACGTACTGGGCGCACGGAGAGGTGCTGGTACTCTCCAGGGCAATTTTTGGAAGTGGCGGTACTGAGTACCGCCGCGTTCCGGCCCACTTCAAGCACTGAATCAGCTAGATAAACATATCAATAAAGAAAGATATACAGTATAAATTCAATAAAAATAGAACAAATCTTTCCTAAAATGTCTCGTGTCCGTGGTGAAAATCCAAAAGGCTTCTCTGTGGTCACCATACAACTTCAATCCCCACTTCCAGCAGATTTTCTTTTTAGGCCTCATGCACACGACCGTTGTTGTGTTCCGTTCCGCAAAATGGGGTTCCGTTGTTCCGTGATCCGTTTTTGTGTGTGTCTTCCTTTATTTTTGGAGGACCACCAAACATAAAGGAAGGTAAAAAAAAGTCTAAGACAGGTTTGCCATGCAAATGATAGGAATAAAATGGACGCGGACGCACGGATGACAATCTTGTGTGCCTCCGCGTTTTTTAGCAGTCCCATTGACTTGAATGGGTTCGAGAACCGTTTTCCGCGGACAGGAATAGGACAGGTTATATTTTTTTGACGGACTGGAACCACGGATGACGGACGCGGATGGCAAACGGTGCACTATCCACATTTTCAACGGCTCCATAGAAATGAATGGGTTCGCATCTGAAACACTAAAATCGGCGGAACGGACGTAGAGACAAACAACGGTCGTGTGCATGAGGCATTACTTTTTCAATAGAAATGACTCTGAATCTACTGTACTTACATTGCTCTTATGTCCCTGGCACCTATATTTATTCATAGAGGAAGTGTCAGACTGGTATCAGGCATAATGTGGGCTAATATGTTTATGTACTTCATGTACAGTTAGTCTCCTTGTACCAGGGTAGTGTTTTTGTCCCTTCCTTGCACCATCTCTGATCAAGTTGATCTGATGTCTTATTAAGACTACTTTCACACTAGCCTTTGTATTTTCCGGTATTGAGATCCGTCATTAGATCTCAATACCGGAGAAAAACGCTTCCGTTTTGTCCCCATTCATTGTCAATGGGGACAAAACCTAACTGAACAGAACGGAATGCTCCAAAAAGCATTCTGTTCCGTTTGGTTGCACTCCAATACCGGAGAGCAAACCAAACCGCAATAGTTTTTTTTTCCGTCATGGGATGCAGTGCAAGACTGATCCGTCATGATCCACAATGCAAGTCAATGGGGACGGATCTGTTTAACACAATCTGACACTATAGAAAACGGATCCGTCCCCCATTGACTTTCAATGGAGTTCATGACGGATCCGTCTTGGCTATGTTAAAGATAATACAACTGGATCCGTTCATAACGGATGCAGATGGTCGTATTATCAGTAACGGAAGTGTTTTTGCTGAGCCCTTATTACTGCTTAATATTAGTATAATAAACATTCCTTGAATTTAAGGGCAGGCAAAGTCTTCCATTTGAATACCAGCAGCCTACTTAGCATTTTCAGTGCCCTCCTCGCAAAAACAAACCTGGAGGTTTTATTTTCTTGCTTCCACTATCCCACCAGGTACTGTACTGTCCCTCCTCCACACTCTCACAAGTTGCCTCACTGTTCTAGTGGCCCTCCTCTCATCAGGTGCCTCAAGATCCCTCCTAGACCTCCCATCAGGTACCTCATTGTCTCTGTCCTCAACCTTCTGTTGCCACCACCAGTTTCCTCTCTGCTCCTTTTGTTTTTCTTACACCATGTGCCTTACTGTCCTAGCTGACCAGTCCCTAACAATGACCTCACTTTCTTGGATCCAATGAAGTATGAGGGACAGAGTTTGCAAAATTTGGACTGAGAAAATTTGTCATTAAAGGGGTTGTATCGTTGCTCTTTTACTAAGGTGAGATGAGACACAGTCCCGACCACTAGCCAGCCGAGAAACAGCAGAGCATGAGAACTATGGAAACAGAGTAGCACAGCAAGCTATACTGTTTCTGAGTTAGGGATATAGCATAGCTTGCTTTCCGACACTGTTTCCATAGCTCTCAAGCATCATAATGGGAGCTACTGAAACAGCGAGTGCCGGCGGACTCTGCTGTTTCACGGTCGGCTGGTGGTCACGACTGCATCTCATCTCGCCTTAGAAGCCGCGAGATGAGACAACCCCTTTAGAGTCTTGGCTGGATGAGGAAAAAAACTAATGAGAATGAAAATCCCAGAGGAAACTGTTATTTCCAATAATACACATGGCGCTTGACATGTGTGCTTACTAGGACATGGATGCCTATTTTCACATCATGGGTATTGTTATTTAATATATTGCATTAAATGTCTTGTATTATTATAGTTGTCATACTGATCTGTAGAGAACGCGAACGGGCGAACCGCCATAGACTTCAATAGGCAGGCGAATTTTAAAACCCACAGGGACTCTTTCTAGCCACAGTAGTGATGGAAAAGTTGTTTCAAGGGGACTAACATCTGGACTGTGGCATGCCGGAGGGAGATCCATGGCAAAACTCCCATGGAAAATTACATAGTTGATGCAGAGTTGGGTTTTAATCCATAAAGGGCATAAATCACCTAACAATCCTAAATTTTTTTGAACAACGTGGTTTAAAACATCCAGTGTGTGTATACGATCAGGTATGATGTTGTATCGATCAGGTGGTGTAAGGGTTACACCCGCTTCACAGACATTGACAGACCAAACTCCCCTTTTAATGCACCGCAAACAACCGCAAACTCCCCATTTGCACAAGGTTGGATACCAAGCTAGCCATGTCATGTTGATTTCATTGAAGGTTTCTTCCTCCACCCAGCCACGTACAACACCAAGGGTCCCCGAAAGGTGAATTGAATTGATTTTTCAAACGGGGAGATGGTTAAAAAAAACGCTGGCTCCCTCCCCTTTGTTTGAATCCACGGTCACTGCGTCTGCGCCGTGCAATTTACTGTCACACCCGATATGAGTGGTATTTTCTGTAGTTCACTTCTCATCAGTTTAATCCCTGTTACGTCCCCAATCTGGGGTCCATTTATTGAATAGATTTTTCGAACAGGGAGATGGTTAAAAAAACACTGGCTCCCTCTCCTTTGTTTAAATCCACGGTCACTTCGTCTGCGCCGTGCAATTTACTGTCACACCTGATATGAGTGGTATTTTCTGTAGTTCACTTCTCATCAGTTTAATCCCTGTTACGTCCCCAATCTGGGGTCCATTTATTGAATAGATTTTTCGAACAGGGAGATGGTTAAAAAAAACGCTGGCTCCCTCCCCTTTGTTTGAATCCACGGTCACTGCGTCTGCGCCGTGCAATTTACTGTCACACCCGATATGAGTGGTATTTTCTGTAGTACTATTCTCAGCAGTTTAATCCCTGTTACATCCCCAATCTGGGGTCCATTTATTGAATAGATTTTTCGAACGGGGAGATGGTTAAAAAAACGCTGGCTCCCTCCCCTTTGTTTGAATCCACGGTCACTGCGTCTGCACCGTGCAATTTACTGTCACACTCGATATGAGTGGTATTTTCTGTAGTTCTCTTCTCATCAGTTTAATCCCTGTTACATCCCATATCAGGGATTGCCTTTTGTGAAAAAAAAAATTTAGGCCGGGTACCTTCGACTGCCTTCACAGTGGCAGACCAAACTCTGATACACCAGACTGAATTGATTTTAGGAACCGGAAGATGGAAAAAGCAGCTTGGTCGGTCCTCTTACTCCCAAGTTGGGGCACTGCGCGTGCACGGAGCAATGTGCTGTGACACCCTATATGAGTGGTATCTTAACTAGTACTATTCCTATCAGTTTAATCCCTGTTACGTCCCCTATCCGGGGACGTGTGTCGAATTGATTAACCATTGTCGAATTAACGAACCATTATGACATCCTGAAATAATTTAGTTCTGAGCTCTGTACTTGCTTTGTATTGGAATTGATGGGGATTTTTTAAATTGTCTGCATTATTTCTAATAAACTATTAAGAGACTTTATTATGATTTTTTTTATTTTATGTATTAAAAACCCATACAACTTTAAAAAAAAAAGAAAATTAATGTTTTTTCGATGAAAAATTATCCAGCCGATCGCTTTTGGTCTGATCATAATGAAGCAACGGCCTTATCATCTGGGGTGTGGCAACATTGCCAACACACTCATAGAGGTGATGATCGCTTCATTGTGATACGCAAGCCCCTTCACCACGACAAGGTAAAGATCACAAAGGGGAATTGACACATGTATGTGCCTTTTTTTTTGTTTTGTTTTTGCAGCCACAGTGCAGCACCAGAGGCCAGAAAAATTAGGCATGTACACATGCCTGAAAAATAATGGTATTGTTGCAGCCGCTGTTGTAGCAGCGGCCGGAAAAATTTATGTTTTCCATAAAGGTGACTAAAACATTGCGGCTTGAACCCTAGTTGGTGGCGAAGAATTCACGAAAGTCATCCGGTATGCAGACATTAAATACAGCAGCGTGGGGACCATTTGGAGGCCAAGGCATGTCATCAGGCCTTTTGTTAGTCAAACGTATCCCCCACTGTCAGTCCCTTCGGGATCCATGCCTCATTCATCTTAATGAAGGTGGGGTAATCAACACTTTTTTGACCGAGGCGACTTCCCTTGTCAGTGACAATGCCTCCTGCTGCACTGAAGGTCCTTTCTGACAGGACACTTGAAGCGTGGCAGGCCAGAAGTTCTATCGCAAACTGGGATAGCTCAGGCCACAGGTCAAGCCTGCACACCCAGTAGTCAAGGGGTTCATCGCTCCTCAGAGTGTCGATATCTGCAGTTAAGGTGAGGTAGTCTGCTACCTTTCGGTCGAGTCGTTCTCTAAGGCTGGATCCCAAAGGGCTGTGGCGATGTGTAGGACTGAAAAAGCTCTGCATGTCCTCCATCAACAACAGGTCTGTAAAGCGTCCTGTCCTTGCCGGCATGGTCGTGGGAGGAGGAGGATTACTTTCACCTCTTCCCCTGTTAGATTCCCTTTGTGCTGTGACATCCCCCTTATAAGCTGTGTAAAATATATTTTTTAGTTTGGTTTGAACTGCTGCATCCTTTCCGACTTTTAGTAATTTGGTAACATTTCCGCCACTTTTTGCTTATACCGGGGGTCTAGTAGCGTGGCCACCCAGTACAGGTCGTTCTCCTTCATCCTTTTGATACGAGGGTCCCTCAACAGACATGACAGCATGAAAGACCCCATTTGCACAAGGTTGGATGCCGAGCTACTCATTTTCCGTTCCTCGTCCTCACTGATGTCATTGACGGTCTGTTCTTCCCCCCAGCCACGTACAACACCACGGGTCCCAGATAGGTGACAACAACGAGCACCCTGGGATGCCTGCTGTGGTTGGTCCTCCTCCTCCTCAAAGCCACATTCCTCCTCTGACTCCTTTCCTCATACTCTTCTTCCAGCGTTGCCGCAGGTCCGGCAAGCGATGATGACAGGGCTGTTTCTGGTGGTGATGGTGACCACAACTCTTCCTCTTCACGCTCATCTACAGCCTGATCCAGCACTCTTCGCAGGGCACGCTCCAGGAAGAAAACAAATGGGATGAGGTCGCTGATGGTGCCTTCGGTGCGACTGACTAGGTTTGTCACCTCCTCAAAAGGATGCATGAGCCTACAGGCATTGCCCATGAGCGTCCAGTAACGTGGCAAAAAAATTCCCAGCTCCGCAGAGGCTGTCCTAGCACCCCGGTCATACAAATACTCGTTGACGGCTTTTTCTTGTTGGAGCAGGCGGTCGAACATTAGGAGTGTTGAATTCCAACGTGTCAGGCTGTCGCAAATCAAGCGCCTCACTGGCATGTTGTTTCGCCGCTGGATATCTGAAAAGTGCGCCATGGCCGTGTAGGAACACCTGAAATGGCCACACACCTTCCTGACCGGCTTGAGGAAGTCCTGTAAGCCTGGGTACTTAGACACAAAGCGTTGTACGATGAGATTCAACACATGTGCCATGCACGGCACATGTGACAACTTGCCCAAATTCAAGGCCGCCAACAAATTGCTTCCATTGTCACACACCACTTTGCCGATCTCCAGTTGGTGCGGGGTTAGCCACTGATACACCTGTGCGTTCAGGGCAGACAGGAGTGCTGGTCCGGTGTGGCTCTCTGCTTTAAGGCAAGTCAACCCCAAGACAGCGTGACACTGTCGTATCCGGGATGTGGAATAGCCCCTGGGGAGCTGGGGGGATTCAGTTCATGTGCAGCCAGACGCCGCAGCAGAAGAGGAATCAGCTGAGGAGGTTATCGAAGAGGATGGAGTAGGAGGAGTAGAGGAGGTGGCAGTAGGCCTGCCTGCAAGTCGTGGCGGTGTCACCAACTCCGCTGCAGAGCCATGCATTCCAGCCGTCAGCAGGTTGACCCAATGCGCAGTGTAGGTGATATACCTGCCCTGACCGTGCTTTGCAGACCAGGTATCAGTGGTCAGATGGACCCTTGCCCCAACACTGTATGCCAGAGATGCCATGACTTCCTTTTCAATAACTGAGTAGAGGTTTGGGATTGCCTTTTTTGAAAAAAAAATTTGTCCGGGTACCTTCCACTGTGGTGTCCCAATAGCGACAAATGTTTTGAAGGCCTCAGACTCCACCAGCTGGTATGGTAAAAGCTGGCGGGCTAAGAGTTCCGTCAAGCCAGCTGTCAGACGCCGGGCAAGGGGATGACTTTGTGACATTGGCTTCTTACGCTCAAACATGTCCTTGACAGACACCTGACTGTGGGCAGATGAGCAGGAACTGCTGAAGGTGAGAGGTGGAGTGGCGGATGGTTGAGAGGGGGCAAGGAGGACAGCAGTGGTTGACGTGGCTGAAGATGCTGGACCAGGAGGAGGATGGTGGCTTTGAGTTTGTGTGCTGCTTGTACTCATGTGTTGATCCCATAGGCATTTGTGATGTGCGATCATGTGCCTTCGCAAAGCAGTTGTACCTAGGTGGGTGTTGGACTTCCCATGACTCAGTTTCTTTTGGCATAGGTTGCAACTGCGATTATATCACATAGAAATAATAAATGGACTTTTTTTTTATCTGCAAGGTACTGTCTGTGACACCCTGTATGAATGGTGTGCACACAGTACAGTCTGTGAGCCTGCAGCCTCTCACTGTCTGGCAACTGCGATTATACACTGCTCAAAAAAATAAAGGGAACACAAAAATAACACATCCTAGATCTGAATTAATTAAATATTCTTCTGAAATACTTTGTTCTTTACATAGTTGAATGTGCTGACAACAAAATCACACAAAAATTTAAAAATGGAAATCAGATTTTTCAACCCATGGAGGTCTGGATTTGGAGTCACACTCAAAATGAAAGTGGAAAAACACACTACAGGCTGATCCAACTTTGATGTAATGTCCTTAAAACAAGTCAAAATGAGGCTCAGTAGTGTGTGTGGCCTCCACGTGCCTGTATGACCTCCCTACAACGCCTGTGCATGCTCCTGATGAGGTGGAGGACGGTCTCCTGAGGGATCTCCTCCCAGACCTGGACTAAAGCATCTGCCAACTCCTGGACAGTCTGTGGCGCAACGTGACGTTGGTGGATAGAGCAAGACATGATGGCCCAGATGTGCTCAATTGGATTCAGGTCTGGGGAATGGGCGGGCCAGTCCATAGCATCAATGCCTTCGTCTTGCAGGAACTGCTGACACACTCCAGCCACATGAGGTCTAGCATTGTCTTGCATTAGGAGGAACCCAGGGCCAACCGCACCAACATATGGTCTCACAAGGGGTCTGAGGATCTCATCTCGGTACCTAATGGCAGTCAGGCCTCCTCTGGCGAGCACATGGAGGGCTGTGCGGCCCTCCAAAGAAATGCCACCCCACACCATTACTGACCCAATGCCAAACCGGTCATGCTAAAGGATGTTGCAGGCAGCAGAACGTTCTCCACGGCATCTCAAGACTCTGTCACGTCTGTCACATGTGCTCAGTGTGAACCTGCTTTCATCTGTGAAGAGCACAGGGCGCCAGTGGTGAATTTGCCAATATTGGTGTTCTCTGGAAAATGCCAAACGTCCTGCACGGTGTTGGGCTGTAAGCACAACCCCCACCTGTGGACGTCGGGCCCTCATATCACCCTCATGGAGTCTGTTTCTGACCGTTTGAGCAGACACATGCACATTTGTGGCCTGCTGGAGGTCATTTTGCAGGGCTCTGGCAGTGCTCCTCCTGTTCCTCCTTGCACAAAGGCGGAGGTAGCGGTCCTGCTGCTGGGTTGTTGCCCTCCTATGGCCTCTTCCACGTCTCCTGATGTACTGGCCTGTCTCCTGGTAGCGCCTCCATGCTCTGGACACTACGCTGACAGACAGAGCAAACCTTCTTGCCACAGCTAGCATTGATGTGCCATCCTGGATAAGCTGCACTACCTGAGCCACTTGTGTGGGTTGTAGACTCCGTCTCATGCTACCACTAGAGTGAAAGCACCGCTAGCATTCAAAAGTGACCAAAACATCAGCCAGGAAGCATAGGAACTGAGAAGCGGTCTGTGGTCACCACCTGCAGAACCACTCCTTTATGGGGGGTGTCTTGCTAATTGCCTATAATTTCCACCTGTTGTCTATCTCATTTGCACAACAGCATGTGAAATTGATTGTCACTCAGTGTTGCTTCCTAAGTGGACAGTTTGATTTCACAGAAGTGTGATTGACTTGGAGTTACATTGTGTTGTTTAAGTGTTCCCTTTATTTTTTTGAGCAGTGTATATATATATATATATATATATATATATATAAAATAAAAAAAAGCAACATGCCCTAGCTAACGCTTTCCCTATTAAATCATCATCATCAGCAGCAGCAGCACTGTCCCTCCACTTACTAAGAATGCAGCTTCCGAATGAATCTAAAATGGATGCTGTCCAGGAGGTGGGAGGGTCTGGGAGGGAGGGTCTGCTGCTGATTGGCTGGAATGTGTCTGCTGACTGTGAGATACAGGGTCAAAGTTTGCTCAATGATGATGTATAGGGGGGCGGACCGAACATCGCATATGTTCGCCCGCCGCGGCGAACGCGAACAACCTATGTTCGCCGGGAACTATTCGCCGGCGAACTATTCGGGACATCTCTACTGATCTGTTTATTGTGGATTGTACGGGCATTCAGGATTGTCCCTATTTTTGGACCAGTTTGCAAACATTTATGTGAGGACAAATTCAGTCCTACATAAGGTTTCTATTGTATACAATATTTTAATGTTGTGATGCTAAATAAGGAGTAATACATTTTATAAAAATTGGTTGTGCAGTCTTTTGTATAGTCCTTCTGGTTGTACCTAGATTGTATAGTTTATAGGGACTATTTGCTGGCACTACATCATGTTTTAAGTGTGCCCCCTGGTTACTACCACCTTTCATACTTTATATAGGTCTTTATGGTTGAGCATAATGTAGCGAAGGAGGGTAGATATGGCTATGTAATTATAGTTCATGTAGAAAGGCAGTTTCTGGGCGACCCACATTCGTTTAGAAAATGTACAGAGCAGTATTGCAGTATTATAAAAAAAATATAGTTAGTGATTATAATAGAAATAGTGCTCCTCTGCTCATTATGCCCTTCACAGTCCACAGACATATTTTGCCGACCAAGTAGGGAACCTGTAGTTAAAAATTTGAATCCCATCTCTGGGGTCAGAGATATGTACATGAGCCCATAAATGGCTTCTTGTGTCTGCCTAAGGCCTCATGCACACGGCCGTGTTCCGCGACCGAGAGCGGTCCGTGGTAACCCGGCCGGGATTCCTTCTGACAGCAGGAGCGCACGGCGTCATTGGTTGCTATGCCGCCGCTGCTGTACAGGGATACACTCGTATAGATCATACCAGTGTATTACTGTACAGCAGCGGCGGCATGAAGCGCACAGCGTCATAGCAACCAATGACGCCGTGCGCTCCTGCTGTCAGAAGGAATCCCGGCCGGGTTACCACGGACCGCTCTCGGCCACGGAACACGGCTGTGTGCATGAGGCCTTATGTTGTTGAATAAGAATTCATGTCTCCCTGATGTGTTTGTTCATGAACCAGCATCTTCTGGGGTATGTGGGGCATACCCCTGAAGGTGTCAGAACACAGTGAATCATGTCAAGGGAGCATGAATTTAAGTTTCAGTAGCAATCACAGCTGTGAATGTATAGCAAAATTAATTGAAGTGCACTGTGGGCTGCAGGCAAATGCACAAAATAAACCGCTTCAACTAGTTTAGTAGAAGAGCTACTAAACTAGTACATGGATTGCAGGATAAAACTTACCAGGAAAGATTAAAGGACCTTAACATGTATAGCTTGGAAGAAAGAAGAGACAGAGGGGATATGATAGAAACTTTTAAATACATAAAGGGAATCAACTCGGTAAAGGAGGAGAGAATATTTAAAAGAAGAAAAACTGCTACAAGAGGACACAGTTTTAAATTAGAGGGGCAAAGGTTTAAAAGTAATATCAGGAAGTATTACTTTACTGAGAGAGTAGTGGATGCATGGAATAGCCTTCCTGCAGAAGTGGTAGCTACAAATACAGTGAAGGAGTTTAAGCATGCATGGGATAGGCATAAGGCCATCCTTCATATAAGATAGGGCCAGGAGCTATTCATAGTATTCAGTATATTGGGCAGACTAGATGGGCCAAATGGTTCTTATCTGCCGACACATTCTATGTTTCTATGTTTCTAACACACTGCGACTTCATAACAGCTGTTATTAACCCTGATATGGCAGGCTGTCAGCCCGTTAGTATGCCTTTATTACCAGCTGATAGCTTTTCACGGCAAGTTGTTATGGTTTTGACCTTTGGGTTTAATTTTATGCCCTCTATTATAGTTTAAGTTTTAACACTTGCACAATGTAAATATATTCACTTTATCACCATTCTGATAAGGTAGTGTGTAAAGCGGGTATTAATGGCAATCTTTCCTGACAATGTATTTCAATCAGCGGAATAAGGCTACATGCACACGACCGTATGTGTTTTGTGGTCCGCAAAAAAAAACGGATGACGTTCCGTATGGCATCCGGTTTTTTTTGCGGATCCAGTGTAATAATGCCTATCCTTGTCCGCAAACTAGAAAAAAATAGGACATGCACAATTTTTTTTGCGGGGCAACGGAACGGACATACTACATTTTTTGCTGACCCATTGAAATGAATGGGTCCGCATCCTATCCGCAAAAAAAAAGGAACGGACACGGAAACAAACAACATTCGTGTGCATGTAGCCTAAGAGAGCTGTTTTTTTTTTTATGGTATCATTTTGAGCTACAAGTGACTTTTTGATCACTTTTTATAGATTTTTTTTTGTTGGGAGAGGTGACTAGGAATGAGCGAATTGACTTCGGATGAAACATCCGAAGTCGATTCGCATAAAATTTTGTTTCAATACTGTACGGAGCGAGTGCATTGGCTCAGATGAGCCGAAGGTATTACTTCACGAAGTCTCGAGAGACTTCGCATAATAACTTTATTATTTATACTGTAAAAAAACATTTCCCAAACTCGGGTTCGGTTCCAAGGTACCAATTTCTGAAGTTATTATGCGAAGTCTCGTGAAGTAATAACTTTGGCTCATCGGAGCCAATACATTCTAATACTGTATTGAGCACTCGCTCCGTACAGTATTGAAACTAAGTTTTATGGGAATGGACTTCAAATGTTTCATCCGAAGTCGATTCGCTCATCCCTAGAGGTGATCAGAAACAGCAAATCATCTTTTTTTTTCTGTTACAGTATTCACCGCAACTGATAAATATTTTTATATTTTAATAGCTCAGACATGTTGGTTTTCAGATGCAGCAATACCAACTATATATTTTTTTCCCCTTATTTCTATATATAAAATTGGAAATTTATGATCATGATTATTATTATGTATTTTTTTTTGCTGTAATTTTTAGTTCCCTTAAATATGTGATGCTCTGATCAGTTATATCATAGACTGCAATAGTATACTATGGAATTGTTATTAGCTTCCTGTTAAGCCCTGTGTAGCTCAGTGTAGCGTGCCTTTGAGGGGTTTTTCTCAAATGCTAGAAAACTCAAAAAAGATTCATCTAAAACCACACAATTCAGCTGCTTAGGAAACCAGATAGTCTCTTTTAGGTCTACAGTAAACAGGATTTAGACTTGAAATGCCCTTTTACCCCCGAACAATGGCATTATATATTTTTTCTATCAGTACTAAATTTTCTAAATGCACTAGTCACTTGGAAACTACTGTGTACATGGTATTTGGTATTATACCCCATATAGGTTGGCTAAGATGTACAGTCAGGTCCATAAATATTGGGACATCAACACAACTCTAACATTTTTGGCTCTATACACCACCACAATGGATTTGAAATGAAACAAACAAGGTGTGCTTTAAATGCAGACTGTCAGCTTTAATTTGAGGGTATTTACATCCAAATCAGGTGAACGGTGTAGGAATTACAACAGTTTGCATATGTGCCTCCCACTTGTTAAGGGACCAAAAGTAATGGTGCAGAATAATAATCATAAATCAAACTTTCACTTTTTAATACTTGGTTGCAAATCATTTGCAGTCAATTACAGGCTGAAGTCTGGAACGCATAGACATCACCAGATGCTGGGTTTCATCCCTGGTGATGCTCTGCCAGGCCTCTACTGCAACTGTCTTTAGTTCCTGCTTGTTCTTGGGGCATTTTCCCTTCAGTTTTGTCTTCAGCAAGTGAAATGCATGCTTAATTGGATTCAGGACAGGTGATTGACTTGGCCATTGCATAACATTCCACTTCTTTCCCTTAAAAAAAAACTCTTTGGTTGCTTTTGCAGTATGCTTTGGGTCATTGTCCATCTGCACTGTGAAGCGCCGTCCAATGAGTTCTGAAGCATTTGGCTGAATATGAGCAGATAATATTGCCCGAAACACTTCAGAATTCATCCTGCTGCTTTTGTCAGCAGTCATATCATCAATAAATACAAGAGAACCAGTTACATTGGCAGCCATACATGCCAACGCCATGACACTACCACCACCATTCCTCACTGAGGAGGTGATATGCTTAGGATCATGAGCAGTTTCTTTCCTTCTCCATACTCTTCTCTTCCCATCACTCTGGTACAAGTTGATCTTGGTCTCATCTGTCCATAGGATGTTGTTCCAGAAATGTGAAGGCTTTTTTAGATGTCGTTTGGCAAACTCTAATCTGGCCTTCCTGTTTTTGAGGCTCACCAATAGTTTACATCTTATGGTGAACCCTCTGTATTCACTCTGGTGAAGTCTTCTCTTGATTGTTGACTTTGACACACATACACCTACCTCCTGGAGAGTGTTATTGATCTGGCCAACTGTTTTGAAGGGTGTTTCCTTCACCAGGGAAATAATTCTTCGGTCATGCAACACAGTTGTTTTCTGTGGTCTTCCGGGTCTTTTGGTGTTGCTGAGCTCACCGATGGGTTCCTTCTTTTTAAGAATGTTCCAAACTGTTTTTTTGGCCACACCAAATGTGTTTGCTATCTCTCTGATGGGTTTGTTTTGTTTTTTCAGCCTAATGATGGCTTGCTTCACTTATAGTGACCACTCAACAGATTCCAAATGCAAATAGCACACTTGAAATGAACTCTGGACCTTTTATCTGCTCATTGTAATTGGGATAATGAGGGAATAACACACACCTGGCCATGGAACAGCTGAGAAGCCAATTGTCCCATTACTTTTGGTCCCCTAACAAGTGGGAGGCACATATGCAAACTGTTGTAACTTCTACACCGTTCACCTTATTTGGATATAAATACCCTAAAATTAAAGCTGACAGTCTGCAGTTAAAGCACATCTTGTTGGTTTCATTTCAATTCCATTGTGGTGGTGTGGATAGAGCCAAAAATGTTAGAATTGTGTTGATGTCCCAATATTTATGGACCTGACTGTATGTGCAGATGTCTATTCTTTGTTAGAAGATGTGAAAAAGAGATATACATTATTTATAATAATACCATATGGTGGTACTGTACAGGTCTTGGGACTTTCTGTAACAAAATTGCCACATTAGGCTACTTTCACACTAGCGTTCGGGTGTCCGCTCGTGCGCACCGTTTGAAGGGGCTCACGAGCGGCCCCGAACGCATCCGTCTGGCCCCAATGCATTCTCAGTGGAGGCGGATCCACTGAGAATGCATCCGCCTGCCAGCGTTCAGCCTCTGCTCCGCTCAGTGAGCGGACACCTGAACGCTGCTTGCAGCGTTCGGGTGTCCGCCTGGCCGTGCGGAGGCGAGCGGATCCGTCCAGACTTACAATGTAAGTCAATGGGGACGGATCCGCTTGAAGATGACACAATATGGCTCAATCTTCAAGCGGATCCGTTCCCCATTGACTTTCAATGGAAAGTCTGAACGGATCCGCTCAGACAACTTTCACACTTAGAAAATTTTCTAAGTTTTAATGCAGACGCATCCGTTCTGAACGGATGCGAACGTCTGCATTATCGGAGCGGATCCGTCTGATGAAACATCAGACGGATCCGCTCCGAACGCTAGTGTGAAAGTAGCCTTACTGAGGTCATTAGAATGAGGAGTTCCTTGGAAAAGCTCCTTGAAGTAGCTTTATTATATTTAAGGTTAGACAGCCTAACTACACTGAACAAAAATATAAACGCAACACTTTTGGTTTTGCTCCCATTTTGCATGAGCTGAACTCAAAGATCTGAAACATTTTCTACATACACAAAAGACCCATTACTCTCAAATATTGTTCACAAATCTGTCTAAATCGGTGTTAGTGAGCACTTCTCCTTTGCCAAGATGATTCATCCCACCTCACAGGTGTGGCATATCAAGGTGCTGATTAGACAGCATGAATATTACACAGGTATGCCTTAGACTGCCCACAATAAAAGCCACTCTGAAATGTGCAGTTTGATCACACAGCACAATGCCACAGATGTCGCAACGTTTGAGGGAGCGTGCAATTGGCATGCTGACTGCAGGAATGTCTACCAGAGCTGTTGCCCGTGCAATGAATGTTCATTTCTCTACCATAAGCTGTCCCCAAAGGCGTTTAAGAGAATTTGGCAGTACATCCAACCGGCCTCACAACCGCAGAACACGTGTAACCACACCAGCCCAGGACCTCCACATCCATGATCGTCTGAGACCAGCCACCCGGAAAGCTGCAGCAACAATCGGTTTGCATAACCAAAAAATTTCTGCCCAAACTGTCAGAAACAGGTCTCAGGGAAGCTCATCTGCATGTACGTCGTCCTCATCGGTGTCTGGACCTGACTGCAGTTCGTCGTCGTAACCGACTTGAGTGGGCAAATGCTCACATTCCATGGTATCTGGCACGTTGGAGAGGCTTTCTGTTCACGGATGAGTCCTGGTTTTCACTTTTAGGGCAGATGGCAGACAGCGTGTATGGTGTCATGTGGGTTAGTGGTTTGCTGACGTCAACATTGTGGATCGAGTGGCCTATGGTGGCGGTGGGGTTATGGTATGGGCAGGCGTATGTTATGGACAACGAATACAGGTGCATTTTATTGATGGCATTTTGAATGCACAGAGATACCGTAACGAGATCCTGAGGCCCATTGTTGTGCCATTCATCCACGACCATCACCTCATGTTGCAGCATGATAATGCACGGCCCCATATTGCAAGGATCTGTACACAATTCCTGGAAGCTGAGAACATCCCAGTTCTTGCATGGCCAGCATCCTCACCAGACATGTCACCCATTAAGCATGTTTGGGATGCTCTAGATTGGCGTATACGACAGCGTGTTCCAGTTCCTGCCAATATTCTGCAACTTCGCACAGCTATTGAAGAGGAGTGGACCAACATTCCACAGGCCACAATAAACAACCTGATCAACTCTATGCGACAGAGATGTGTTGCCCTGCGTGAGGCAAATGGTGCCCCCCCTCCCCCGCAAGGCAAAACTGTGCACATTTGAGAGTGACCTTTTATTGTGGGCAGTCTAAGGCACACCTGTGCAATATTAATGCTGTCCAATCAGCACCTTGATATGCCACACCTGTGAGGTGGGTTGGATTATCTCGGCAAAGGAGAGGTGCTCACTAACAGATTTAGACAGATTTGTGAACAGTATTTGAGAGTAATGGGTCTTTTGTGTATGTAGAAAATGTTTCAGATCTTTGTTTTGCTCTCATTTTGCATGAGCTGAACTCAAAGTGTTGCATTTATATTTTTGGTCATTGTATAAATGCAGAAAAGCACTCCAAATAAGGTGAAGGGTGGTGTGCCCAATTTCATTCACCTCAACTGCTTTTGGGTTCACCACCCTTCACCTTATTTGGAGTGCTGCCTCTTTTCTGCATTTTTTGATACTTGGACCTAGAGGTGACAGTCTGGGATGATTTGCACCCACCACTCCACTAACAAGTGCTGTTGTTTTTTTATTTTCATAATACACTGCTCAAAAAAATAAAGGGAATACAAAAATAACATCCTAGATCTGTGTTAATTAAATATTCTTCTGAAATACTTTGTTCTTTACATAGTTGAATGTGCTGACAACAAAATCACACAAAAATTAAAAAATGGAAATCAAATTTTTCAACCCATGGAGGTCTGGATTTGGAGTCACACTCAAAATTAAAGTGGAAAAACACACTACAGGCTGATCTAAATTTGATGTAATGTCATTAAAACAATTTAAAATGAGGCTCAGTAGTGTGTGTGGCCTCCACGTGCCTGTATGACCTCCCTACAACGCCTGTGCATGCTCCTGATGAGGTGGCGGACGGTCTCCTGAGGGATCTTCTCCCAGACCTGGACTAAAGCATCTGCCAACTCCTGAACAGTCTGTGGTGCAACGTGACGTTGGTGGATAGAGCGAGACATGATGTCCCAGATGTGCTCAATTGGATTCAGGTCTGGGGAACAGGCGGGCCAGTCCATAGCATCAATGCCTTCGTCTTGCAGGAACTGCTGACACACTCCAGCCACATGAGGTCTAGCATTGTCTTGCATTAGGAGGAACCCAGGGCCAACCGCACCAGCATATGGTCTCACAAGGGGTCTGAGGATCTCATCTCGGTACCTAATGGCAGTCAGGCTACCTCTGGCGAGCACATGGAGGGCTGTGCGGCCCTCCAAAGAAATGCCACCACACACCATTACTGACCCAATGCCAAACCGGTCATGCTGGAGGATGTTGCAGGCAGCAGAACGTTCTCCACGGCGTCTGCAGACTCTGTCACATGTACTCAGTGTGAACCTGCTTTCATCTGTGAAGAGCACAGGGCGCCAGTGGCGAATTCGCCAATCTTGGTGTTCTCTGGCAAATGCCAAACGTCCTGCACGGTGTTGGGCTGTAAGCACAACCCCCACCTGTGGACGTTGGGCCCTCATATCACCCTCATGGAGTCTGTTTCTGACCGTTTGAGCAGACACATGCACATTTGTGGCCTGCTGGAGGTCATTTTGCAGGGCTCTGGCAGTGCTCCTCCTGTTCCTCCTTGCACAAAGGCGGAGGTAGCGGTCCTGCTGCTGGGTTGTTGCCCTCCTATAGCCTCCTCCACGTCTCCTGATGTACTGGTCTGTCTCCTGGTAGCGCCTCCATGCACTACGCTGACAGACACAGCAAACCTTCTTGCCACAGCTCGCATTGATGTGCCATCCTGGATAAGCTGCACTACCTGAGCCACATGTGTGGGTTGTAGACTCCGTCTCATGCTACCACTAGAGTGAAAGCACCGCCAGCATTCAAAAGTGACCAAAACATCAGCCAGGAAGCATAGGAACTGAGAAGTGGTCTGTGGTCACCACCTGCAGAACCACTCCTTTATTGGGGGTGTCTTGCTAATTGCCTATAATTTCCACCTGTTGTCTATCCCATTTTCACAACAGCATGTGAAATTGATTGTCACTCAGTGTTGCTTCCTAAGTGGACAGTTTGATTTCACAGAAGTGTGATTGACTTGGAGTTACATTGTGTTGTTTAAGTGTTCCGTTTATTTTTTTTGAGCAGTGTATATATATATACTAATAATTTTTTTTTTTTTTTTTTTATAAAGTATCTTTATTGTTTTTCTTAACAAAGTCAATATAAAAAAGGCTATCTGGTCACAGCGGATGGGTACATATAACAGGTACATTTAAAGCAATACATCGCGTCGGTACTAAACAACGTATATACATATAAGGCATCTAAGTCCCAAGGTACCATCAATTAATATCACTTCTCTGTCACATGTAGCAGAACCAAAACCCATCCCTGCCCCTGCGTTCCAAAAGTCCCCCGTGCATCCCCCCACCCAGCGTACCTGGCCTGGTACGGCCGCCACGAGGGGCGTTAGGGCGCTCATGCCCCTCTATTAGGTATTTTTCAAACCTTCATAGTATCGAATCCTATGTAATATGGAATGTTCTGTTGATATTCATTATTTAAGAATGCACAACAATTTATTTGTTTGGTATTAGAACGTGGCCACCACAGATGGGTGATCATCAGTTCCAGTCAGGATATTCCATTCTCGCCATTTCCCCTATCTATATGCCATTTCTGTGGCATAGCTCACCCCGCGCCGTTTCATACCCTCAAAATCTGTTATTCGTGTCATTAAGCTTTGCCATTCATTTATTGATGGCGGCCTGTCTTTCACCCATTGTCTCATGATTATTACCCTGGCCAATAACAATCCCTTCAGCCAAAAAGCCTGTTCATTTTTGGTAGATCTTTTTTTGTACTCAGCCGGGAGAAGTCCAAGCACCATTACTTGGATAGTAAGAGGGGGGCTATTCCCACTTTGTACCACCATCGCCTGGAATATACTGTCCCAGAAGAGCTTAATAACTGGGCAGTCCCACAGCATATGTACTAACCCTGCGGCTACCAGGGAGCATTTCAAGCAACTGAATTCTTGTCCCTTGTTGCTATACATTTTGGATAGAAGACTCGGGGTAACATATAAACGGTGTATAATTTTGAATTGTGTCATCCGGTGTTCTTTTGAAGGCGAAGCCTTCTTAATATTTTGATATATTTCCCACCATTGTGAAGAGTTACATTCCCCTATATCCACCTTCCATTTATCTACACTTTTAAATTTAGTGACCGTACTTAGTTCCTCAATAAATCTCCTATATAATAGTGAAATCTTGACTTTACTTCCGACTATATTGTAGCAAAGTAATAAAAACCTCTGAGTGGCTGCTATAGAGGGTATATTTTTAAGCGTGCATGCTAATGCGTGTTGTAGTTGAAAATATCTGTATTGTTCTAGTGCAGTTATTGGTGTCTGTTGAAACAGTTCCCCTATTAATTTAATTTTACCTTTCGTGTATATATGTGAAAATAACGTGATACCTCTTCGAGTCCAATAATCATTTTAGTTTAGTATCAGAAATTCTGTTAACGCAGGGTTATCCCATAGCGGGGAGAAATCCAGAATTTGGGGGGCCTGGATAAGTACCTTGATTTTGTTCCAGGTCTTCTGTAGCGCGGCCCGGATGGGGCAACAAATATCTGCACGCTCCAGAAGTCCGGCTTCCAATATACTAAATATGTTATATGTATGCTGTTGACTTTGCCCTGAAATATGGGATAATAATACTCCATCCCCAGTATTGACGCACCACTGTAGTTGTGAGCACAAGTAGTAGATTTGAAAATGGGGCAGGCCTAGGCCGCCATCACTTGCGGCCATTCGCAAGTATTGTAGCTTAATACGGACCCTTTTTCTGCCCCATATCAAGTCATTTATCAGTCGATCAATCAAATTGAAAACACTATCGTCAATCCAGGCAGGGCAGGAACTAACCGTGTACAATATCCAGGGCAACAGAACCATTTTAATCAAAGCGATCCTATTAATCTGTGAAAGCGGAAGTTTCTGCCATACCCTTATTTTTTCCCGTATTTTACCGACTAGAGGGGTGATATTTAGTATATTATAGTCCCTAAGGGTATTACTAATTTTTATCCCTAAATAGTCTAAGTGATCTGTTGGAGCAATAATTCTAACCCTAAGATCATTCAAGGGAGGCACCCGGTTCAGGGGGAAGAGAACAGATTTTGTCCAGTTTATCTCATATCCAGCAACTCTACCAAAATCCTCTGCTATCCGCATAACGTCTGGGACGCTTCTCCATCCGTCGTTCAGGTAAAGCAGCACGTCGTCTGCATATAAGCAGATCTTATCATCCGTCCCTCTCCCCCCAAACCCCACTATACAAGATTCAGCCCGTATCCTGCAGGCAAAGGGTTCCATGAAAATTTAAAAGAGGAGTGGAGAGAGGGGGCATCCCTGCCGTGTCCCCCGTTTTAGGGAGACGGCTGGGGTAAGCACCCCATTAACCTTAATTCTGGCTGTTGCTTCTTTATATAGCAATTTGACCCATCCAATGAATTCCTGACCCAGATTCATCTTGTGCATGACGCGCCAGAGGAAGGACCACTCCACCCTATCAAACGCCTTAGCGGCGTCTAGTGACAGGATGGAGCGGTCCTCCCCCCCTCCAATCTGAATGTTAAGAATGGTCCGGCGTATATTGGTCTGAATCTGTCGCCCAGGGATAAACCCTGTCTGATCTGTATGGACTAGGCCAGTTATTACTTTTTTTAATCTATTGGAGAGGGCCTTTGCAATTACTTTGTAGTCTGCATTAAGCAGCGATATAGGGCGGTAATCTTCAACTCTGTTACCATTTTTCCCTTTCTTAAGGATCAGCGTAACCGTTGCCTCTGTCAAAGACGGGGGCAGCTTTCCACATTTGCTAGATTCATTCAGGACCTGCAGCAGCCCAGGCAGGAGTACCCCTGCATGGCTCTTATATATGCCAAACGGTAGTCCGTCCGCTCCGGGCACCGAGGAGCCCCGAGTCTCATGTAAAGCCGCCTGTAACTCATCTAAGGAAATGGGGGCACTCAAGGGGGCCGAGGCCACATCCGACAGCACCGGGATCTTAACCTGTTCTAGGAAATCGTCTATCTTGGCCTCTGTATCCGTCACTCCGGAGCGATACAGATTACCAAAATAATTTAAAAATTCTCCCTCCATCTCCACTCCTCCTTCCAATCTGCGCCCATCACCCGACAGTATTTGTCTAATTTTTTGGGGGGGCTTTTGGTTCGCTATAATAGAGACCAATAACTTGCCCGGGGTGCCACCCTCACAGAAGTCTTTATACCCCATGAAAAATAATTGGTGCTGAGCTTTTTTCCTCATAAAGGTTATGTAGTGGTCTTTGGCCGTTTTTAACTTAGAGCGTGTGCTCGCATCGTGCTGTATTCGAATACAACCCTCCAGGTATGCAATATTTGCTTCCAGCTTTTTTTGCTCTTCAAAAAATTCATTTTTTTTCCTTTTTATTCTGGAAAAGTAAAGCCCACGGATAAACGCCTTCATGGCATCCCAAACATAGTGAACATGTGTTGTACCAATATTCTCTTGCCAAAATTGTATGAGTTCTTTATCGATCCCTACAGAGGCATTTAATATGGTTAACCAGTATTCGTTCAATCTAAATGATCTAATAATACCAGCTTGTTGTCCGGTCTTCATCACCAGTAAAATCGGTGAGTGATCGGAGATGCCATGGATCTCGTATGTCATTTTTAGGATGGAATCGAGCATCTCACCATTGGCCAAGACAATATCAATCCTGGACATAGCACTATATGCTTTACTAAAGCAAGAGAACACCTGTTTGTTGCCATAAAGCCATCGCCAGACGTCTATTAGTCCTATCTCCTCGCAAAACCCTCGGAGTAATGCGTACTTTCCCTGCGCAATATATACTAATAATTAGTATTGAGTGAAGCAAAGCATTCAAAATGGAATTCTGTCCAAAGTTTAGGAAAACTTTGATTCACAACAAATCAGAATTTTCTCATGCTTCATGGTACCGAATCAGTTTTTCCTAAAATGGTGGCTGCACATGTTACAAAGTGAAAGTGAGAATCCCCGGAATCACTGATAATGCCGTGCAGCCAGCCAATCCGCAGATAGCCATCCCCTGTGATTTCACAGCCCTATAAAACCCTCATCTTGTGAGGTCTGTATCATTGTCCTGTGAGTTGAACATAGGGAGAGAAATGGCAAGCGCTCATGTACTAGAGACAGTGTTGCTAAAAACTATTAATAGAAGAATATTAGAGAGGGAGACTGCAGGGAGAGTATAGGAAGAGTGCAGGGAGACTTATTCTGCGTCAGTTTTATATATTTATTCCTACATTTACTTCTTCCTACAACCGTAAACTAAGATATGTAGATCAATACCAATAAGATGAAAGCCTTTATTATTCCACTACCAGCGTGCCAACCAATACCATCCAGTCTGCACCCCTTAGGGGGACCAGGTCTTAATGATGACCATCCTAATCTTTTGCTGGATTTATTTCTTCCAAATCATCCTTCAAAGTCTCCATGCCCTAGAAAAGTCAGCAAGATGCAGAGAGAGGAGGAGCTGGATGTTCCTCATGATGTATTCTCATCGATATTGGATGATGTGGAAAAGGAAGAAAAGCAGATGGCAGAAGAAGAGCTCCCACCTGTAGGGCAGGAGAGCGCTGGGGTTGGAGAAGCTGATTAATATTCTGTGTTTACTGTCAAATAAACTGCAGGAGATTGCAGGCCAGAACATCAATAATATGCATATTGTCCCCCACCTAACCAGCTGAACCCCATAACAGCAACAGTCGCTGTTTAAAGGTGCAGTGCAGCCATTAAAAATTAAGGACGGTGCGGTCTTCATTATTAAATAAAAGGCAGCTGCGGGCTAATTGGCCACACCGTTCTTCACAGCAGGATGGCCGCAACTTACCTGCATCACAGCCGCCTCGTATGGCTGTTCCTTAAGGTAGTATGGTTTTGGTATACCTGATTTATAGTGATTTGTGACAAATGAATTTGTAACAAATCAAAATCTCTTGGCTAACTTAGGCGAAGTTGCCAAATTGAGTTTTTAAGAACTCCTGTCATCTCTAATATTCTATAATAAATATATGTATACTGTATACAGTGGGGGAAATAATTATTTGACCCCTCACTGATTTTGTAAGTTTGTCCAATGACAAAGAAATGAAAAGTCTCAGAACAGTATCATTTCAATGGTAGGTTTATTGTAACAGTGGCAGATAGCACATCAAAAGGAAAATCGAAAAAATAACTTTAAATAAAAGATAGCAACTGATTTGCATTTCATTGAGTGAAATAAGTATTTGAACCCTCTAACAAAAAAAGACTTAATACTTGGTGGAAAAACCCTTGTTTGCAAGCACAGAGGTCAAACGTTTCTTGTAATTGATGACCAAGTTTGCGCACATTTTAGGAGGAATGTTGGTCCACTCCTCTTTGCAGATCATCTCTAAATCCCTAAGGTTTCGAGGCTGTCTCTGTGCAACTCTGAGCTTGAGCTCCCTCCATAGGTTTTCGATTGGATTAAGGTCCGGAGACTGACTAGGCCACTCCATGACCTTAATGTGCTTCTTCTTGAGCCACTCCTTTGTTGCCTTTGCTGTATGTTTTGGGTCATTGTCGTGCTGGAACACCCATCCACGACCCATTTTCAGTTTCCTGGCAGAGGGAAGGAGGTTGTCGCTCAGGATTTCACGATACATGGCTCCGTCCATTTTCCCGTTTATGCGAATAAGTTGTCCTGTGCCCTTAGCAGAAAAACACCCCCAAAGCAAAATGTTTCCACCCCCATGCTTGACGGTGGGGACGGTGTTTTGGGGGTCATAGGCAGCATTTTTCTTCCTCCAAACTCAGCGAGTTGAGTTAATGCCAAAGAGCTCTTTTTTGGTCTCATCAGACCACAGCACCTTCTCCCAGTCACTCTCTGAATCATTCAGGTGTTCATTGGCAAACTTCAGACGGGCCTGCACATGTGCCTTCCTGAGCAGGGGGACCTTGCGAGCCCTGCAGGATTTTAATCCATTGCGGTGTAATGTGTTTCCAATGGTTTTCTTGGTGACTGTGGTCCCTGCTAATTTGAGGTCATTAACTAACTCCTCCCGTGTAGTTCTAGGATGCTTTTTCACCTTTCTCAGAACCATTGACACCCCACGAGGTGAGATCTTGCGTGGAGCCCCAGAGCGAGGTCGATTGATGGTCATTTTGTGCTCCTTCCATTTTCAAACAATCGCACCAACAGTTGTCACCTTCTCTCCCAGCTTCTTGCTAATGGTTTTGTAGCCCATTCCAGCCTTGTGCAGGTCTACAATTTTGTCTCTGACATCCTTGGACAGCTCTTTGGTCTTTCCCATGTTGGAGAGTTTGGAGTCTGCTTGATTGATTGATTCTGTGGACAGGTGTCTTTTATACAGGTGACTAGTTAAGACAGGTGTCCTTAATGAGGGTGACTAATTGAGTAGAAGTGTCTAACCACTCTGTGGGAGCCAGAACTCTTAATGGTTGGTAGGGGTTCAAATACTTATTTCACTCAATGAAATGCAAATCAGTTGCTATCTTTTATTTAAAGTTATTTTTTCGATTTTCCTTTTGATGTGCTATCTGCCACTGTTACAATAAACCTACCATTGAAATGATACTGTTCTGAGACTTTTCATTTCTTTGTCATTGGACAAACTTACAAAATCAGTGAGGGGTCAAATAATTATTTCCCCCACTGTATATGTATAAAGAGAGAGATACAATTTGTAAATTGTAACTTATTTTGCTCAATTACATTTTTGTGATTACTAATTAAAATAGACTTTTGCTGGTAATAATTTAAAAGTAGAGACTGAATACATTTTAAAGTCACAGTACTTTCACAAAATTTCATTTAATTGACAATAGTGTAAATAGTACATTTTTGCATTCAGCTGAAAAACAAAGTCATGGCCACTAGGGGTCTCACTTATACCTAATTTGTAGTCTACTGCCTGTTGTCAGCAAGATCCATCCTTAGTTACAGAGATGTCAGAGAGCAAGTGGGGGTATGTCACAGCTAGCTGAGATCCTGGGCCTGATCAAAGAAACTGCTTCTGAATTCACAGAAGCCTGCTGTCTTTCTGTAAATGTGATTCCCCCCTCCTTATTTGTTTGGTGGTCTCAAAAGCTGAAAACAAACATAGTGGGAAGTAAGGATAAGGACATCACCACAGTACAGTGCTGGCAGATTTCACAGAAGGGATATACCCTCTGCTTCTAAGTGAAATGCACCTAGCTGTGGAGCTAAGACAGGGAATAATATGGCTGAAAAAGACTTTGAAGAAATGTGCTTTCCCTAGAGTTATGATTGTCCAACAAAAGCACTGCCATTATGCAAACTTTTATTTTTGAATACTCCAATACACTTTAAATATACAGGAGTATCCCCATACACTATTAGAATGCTAACAGTGTTTGGGGATACCCTGAAGGATGACTCTATATAGGGAAACTGCTTTATATGGAGTCAGACACAGCACACTCTTAACACCTAACTGCGATCGACATTAGCCCACTACATATAAAAGGCAATCGGTCCACTGGAAATTTTTTCGCAGTGAGGTACATTGCCAATACATTGCAAATCCTGGCTTCAGTGGTTATAAGAGATGTGACCACTGAAGCCAGTGGTATGCTGCAGCAGAGCAGGTCACCATACCCATGTCAGGGAGGAAGTAAACAAACCAAGGACCGGAAGAGGGACACACAGGAGCCAGCATGAAGGACTGGAGCGGCGGGGCGCAGGTAAATAGGATTCTTTTCTTAGCAGAGGCAGGCTGCAGGCATTAGGCAAAAAGTATTTATTCCTGGATAACCTCTTTAATTAATTTCTAACTTGGTACTATGCAGAGATATACAGTACAAAGGACAAGAGAATAAAGCCACAAACTAAACACCGTTTATTATAAACAACAAGGCACATACAGCGGCATGTCATTTCCCTTTTGCTGTTTGTTTAGGCTTTTAACGAGAATCTGACATTTACACACAATGCATTAAAAGAGTTCAGAGCTGCAAAAAGCAAAGAAAACGCTCTATTTTTTTTAAAACCAGAATTAAAACATCTATAATATATAGTCATTCTTTCCCATATAAAGTGCATAACATTAGAACATATACAATCTAATACACAAAATAGACTTTTTATTATTTTTTTGTCACAGTAAGTTTACCAGAAGAAAAATACATTTACACACAAATAGAACAGCAAGCTCTTCCTGGATTGTAAGATGCATTTTGCATTTGTACAAACAATGTAAGTTTTGCTTGCATATAAAGCACTTCAGCATAATGGCATGAAATAGACATCTTTTCAGTGTGATGAAGGCAGCACGGGAAGGTATTAGGTATACTGAAGGACTTTCTGTGTGAATAGTATGATCTGCTGTGCAAGGTTAGAGTTGTCAGAACAATGCCAATAGACATGAATGAGAATGATGAGCTACCATAGTTATTATTACTACGCGACCATAGTTATTACTGTTTTTGATTAGTCATTGGCAGATGTATATAATATGTTTATGTCAAGCTGGAGTTCATTCTTCCATACTAAATGACATGACCATTTCTTGGCACTGAACAATATTAAAAATAATTAGAATGTAGATTTTGCCATCTATGGCTTGATTCACACATCCAGATGCAGACATGTGTCCTGATCCAACTGCAGGTCGCAAACCTGTAGAATTATACATCCTGGTGATACTGTGAGTTCTGTTCATTACACCCATGATCAGTCCAATATCTGGAGTCCAGAACGTGGACGTGTGAATCTGATCAAATGAACAACATTCTAGCACAATAAATCCATCATGGCAAGCACCCACTTAACATTTACAGAGTACTACAAAGCATAATCAGGGGGCACACCCAATAGATATAGCAGAGTGCAAGCCACGGTATTAGTAGCGGACCATAAAAAACAAAAGAAAAGAACTACCGCAAACAAGGCTGCACCTCAAAAGATTAAAATCATTGTATACAATTTATATCATTGTGTGTGGACTACAATATATGCCCACCACATACACCTGCAACACACAAGTTACAAATGGGAACACACATATGCCGCCAAACAAAATGTACAATGAGTAAATAAAACATCAAATAGTACACAATACTTATCAATTACACAGGACGGGGGACATGGGATGCAGGTAAGAACGGCCCACACGTATCGCCAGACAATGCTGGCTTCCTCAGGGGTCTCCGTCCACTGCACAGTGGACGGAGCTGTGTATTTCCGGTGCCAGAGCTAATGAAAACCATTGGTGGAAGGGCGCCCACACGACCACCGGTGATCATGCATTGATGACCTTTCCTAAGGATAGGCATTCAATATAAAACTCTTCAAAAAAAAAAAAATAACTTGTAACTCCATGTTGCCCAGTCCACAATATGCAACGGCAACAGGATCCGCATGTGAATAACGACAAAGCGGATCATCACTCATTTCCTGTAATTGCTGGCCTGTGCCTTGTACATGCTATTTGAAACATAAGCAGACTGGGCATAGACCTTAAAAGGGAAATTTCCTGGGGGGGCAGATGCCCAGAAGGCCACCCAAACCCTTCTCTTGGCTACCAGCCAGGCAAAGATTTGATGCTCTCAGCATTAATTAATGTAGGAGCATAGGGCACTTATGCACCTGGCCAGAGGCCGCAGCTGCCCTCCTGAATTCAAGTATATTGCCATGCTCAGGACGATGATATAGTTTCATACTGTGGCGCAGGTGGCAGCATTTTGTGCTGCACTGTGGTATATGGATTTGCAGAAGCAGTATTTTGTGCAGAACTGTGGTATTTGGTTCGGACAAGGCAGAATTTCGTGCTGCATTGTGGTATCTGGTTCTGCTGGGCCAGTATTTTGTGCTGCACTGTGGTATCTGGTTCTGCTGGGGCAGTATTTTGTGCTGCACTGTGGTACTGCATCGGATTTCAAACTACACATTGCAGTGAGTGAAATCAAAAGCAAAGGCGGACGAAAACCGCACCAGATAGGACATGCCGTGGATGTAAAAATCCACAGGATGCCCTTAAGTTTATGCAGATTTATTCCCTAGTGTATAATGTGGTTTTGTAAAATCTTTTCGACTTGCATTGTACTGCTGAAAAGTTGTCACATTACATAAGATGATGTGGACCATAGGTTCAACGACTGAAAAATTGCCATATAGTACTCTCTAAAACTGATCAAAGTTCAAGAGGGATATACTTAGAGTCACAGATAAGACTCTACTGATGGCTAGAACACAAGATTAAAGAATAACTTATATTTACTACAAACACCTGCTGCATTTCATACATCAGGCTCCAGCTATAGGTGAAATACACGTAATGGAGGTTTAGAGTACACACTAGAGAAATAGCCCCACTTAGTGCTTCCTTTTATACAAGTTATCACTCATCTGCAATGATATAAAAGAGTGTCAAAGGGTCCACTGAAAGAACGGAACAAATCCCCCACTCAAAAAGATGAATTACCTATAATAGTGTTATTACACATAGACAGCAAGACCTCGAATGCTCATTCTGCAAGATAACTGGTATGAGAGAGTTAGAACAGATGCCTTATCCATAAAATGTTCCTTCTAAATAGGCTCCTGCTGGGATTTGGTGCTAAAACAAGACAGCGATTGGTATAACAGCACGATAGGGGAAATCTACACACGTGATCCATAATTATGTACTAGTGAAGAAAAGATGTCAAATATATGTGGAAAATGTTATGAATAAAATTCGTATAATTATTATATATATGTCGTGTTCTAGTCAACACCAGATCCTTGCTTGCGGTCAAACAATTGTAAGAAAATGTGAACATATTCACACATGCTGATTTTTATTTTTTGGTTATTTTTGGCATTGTTCTGTAAAATCACATGAAAAACCCCCATAAAATCAGGTATTTGAGAGTATACAATAAGAACTTATGCATACATCTGCAGAATGTACAGAGTCTGTCTCCAA
The DNA here is from genome assembly GCF_905171765.1 of Bufo bufo. NCBI lineage: Eukaryota > Metazoa > Chordata > Amphibia > Anura > Bufonidae > Bufo > Bufo bufo. Next base: position 593,615,936 of record NC_053391.1, read on the forward strand.
GCTGTACAGAGGCGTAGTATGAAACTCATGCTGGTATATATGCCCATACTGCACCACTGCATGCCTCCAAGATTTTTTTTGTTTGATTTAGTAGAATTCTAAATTGTCAAGTCTCATTACTTGCCATATGTACAAGTTTATCTCCTAGAAGCATTGTATGGGCATTTTACATTCTACTGTTGTAGTGATATGTAGTACAAGCAGGTTCTGCTGTGCTGAGTGCATAAGGGGTAAGTCTTAGGCCTCTTTCACACGACAGTATGTCTTTTTCAGTGTTTTGCGGTCCGTTTTAAACGGATCCGTTGTTCCGTTTTTTGTTTCCGTTTCGTTTGTCCGTTCCGTTTTTCCGTATGGCAAATACAGTATACAGTAATTTCATAGAAAAAATTGGGCTGGGCATAACATTTTCAATAGATGGATCCGCAAAAAACGGAACGGATACGGAAGACATACGGATGCACTTCCGTATGCATTCCGTTTTTTTGCGGACCCATAGACTTTAATGGAGCCACGGAACGTGATTTGCGGCCAAATATAGGACATGTTCTATGTTAAAACGGAACGGAAAAACGGAATGCATACGGAGTACATTCCATTTTTTTTGCGGAACCATTGAAATCAATGGTACCGTATACGGACCGCAAAAAACAGACCGCAAAACGAAAAAAAAAAAAACGGCCGTGTGAAAGAGGCCTTACTCGTACTTTATTTGCATAAAATGTGATCTTATTCTTTAGGGCATGTTCACACTTGACAGATATTTCTGAAAGTCCAGTCCATACATATAAATATACATGCGCATTAATGTTTTTTAAACCCCATTCAGCTGTATGGAACAGTCACAGACATTTCTGCAACAAATCTGCCATGTGTGAGCACACACACATCGGAATAAAATTCCAATTTTGAATTACTGACAGGATTCTGTCTTTTGATGTCAAAAGTGTTTTAGGCAGGCAGGACTCCCAACATTCCTCATTATCTGTTGGTCAAGCTCAAGTGTCATGTGTACAGCAGCATTTGACTATTGTATAGCAAAAATATGGACATTTCTTTTTTCCTTCAAAAGGCGCATATATTAAAATATATTTGCAATCTGAAAATATACATTTTCTCACATTTACTTATAAACCCAATAAAATATATCAATTACTGATCCTAATTTATAAACACCACAGAAATCTCAAGACCTACAAAACTTGAGAGATTTATTTTCTTAGGTTGCCCTATCAGGCTTCACTTTTCTTATGACTTAAAGGGGTATTCCCATCACAGACAATGGGGACATAGCGCTAGGATATTCCCATCTCTGGGACCCACACCTACACTGAGAAAGGGGCAGGGAAAGGTGGCGGAGGGCGCACTGTGCATGCGCAGCCGCCCTCCATTCATTTCTATGTGGCTGCCGAATATTGTCGAGCGCTGGCTCGGCTATTTCCGTCTCCCCCATCGAAATGAATGGGAGTGGTGTGCTCCCATTCACTTGTATGGGGAGAGCACTTGGCGGTGGCTGGACCCCGGGAAACCCGGGCTCCTCCAGCCACCGATCTCCCCGCTCTGTTCTCGGTGTAGATGCAGGTCCCAGAGGTGGGACCTGAAAATATCAGACAGACAATGGGGGCATATCCTAGCCATATCCTGCCCCCATTGTCTGTGATGGGAATACACCTTTAACTTTGGGTTGCCTTGTCATGTGGCAAAATGTTCTGTGATTCAATTGAATGCAGCTTGCAGAAATCCATGTGATTCCTGCCCAAACTCCCCCATTCAGTCACTAGAAAATGTTCGTCTGCAACACAATCTGCCATGTGTGAAAGCACACTAGGCATCCACATAAAAGGTGTTGATGTGAGGCAAATTTGTTGCAAAAATTTCTGCAACCGTTCCGTAGATCTGAATGAGATTTGAGGAAAAACAAACCATGGACTATTCAGATGTACAGGACGGATTTATAGTTGAAGAAATTTCTGCAAGATGTGAACATGGAAATATGAAGAAAGAAACTGTAATAATCTCTGCCTCATGAGATCAGTAGACCCGACTTCAGCAGCAAACAATAAATCTGCCCACAAGAGGACAAGTAGGTCCACCTCTCTGTCTTCAGTTTCATCACACACATAAGGGAACGTACTTTGGTTAATTATTTTCTAGATATATTTACATTATAAAATATATTTTAAAGACTTTAAGGCTTGTAGAGCCCTTTAGAATTTGGCACACGCAATTGTCAAGTTTCAGATCTAGCAAACAATGGCTTTTGTACGCAAAAATGCTTATAAAGGCTAACAAAGTGTGCCATTTGCTGTCTAAAAGGCACACAACATGGCAAAGCTTCTTATATTCATGCATTACATCAACAGCATGACAAGGGGATGTACCCTTTTTTGTAGCAAAATTACAGAACGCAAGTTAACCATCCATTTTATCTTCTCCAGATAGGTCTTGAACAGCATGCCCTATATAAAACTGCATCTAATTATCTCTCAAGATACCCAGTCATTTCCGATAGCAGAAAACATAATTACGACCCAACTTAGTTTTTACACTTTACTTCATTTACGCTCCCTTGTAAATGAAAGTCAATTTAGGAAATATCATTGCCAAACACCTCCATTACAAGTGGAGTGAGCTGCATACTGTGCTCCGGCTGGAAAGAGATGAAGCGATACTGTTTGGAATGCTCCTCATTCAAGCTGCGCAGGTCGGCCAGTTTCTGGATCATCTTCGGGTACAAGAGTCGACTTCCTGGGGGTGGATGTTTGCAGAGGATGTAAGTCTGCAGAACAGAGGAGAGGTGATCCTGGATTGCTTCAACAAGTGCTTTGTTTTGGACCCCTGGACGATCTACAAATCACACATAAAAAGTAAAATATCATGGTAAGAAAACTGAATAAATATTTAATCCCTTCCGGACACAGCCATTTTTCACCTTCCTTGACAGGGCCAAATTTTGCAAATCTGACATGTGCCTCTTTACATGGTAATAACTTTGGAATGGTTTTCCTTATCCAAGCGATTCTGATAATTGGAGATGAGCGAATTTGATATTTTGAAATTCGTTTGCGTTTCATTTGGTGGTAAAAGCAGAGTTGCGTTATGGTCCGTGGCAACGGAATCCATAACGCAATTCCATGACGGAATGCACAACGGAATGCCTTTAGAGGCATTCCATTATTCATTCCGTCATAATAGAAGTCTATGGCCTGCATAACAGATCCGTCTCGTTTTCCGTTATGCAGGGGAGTCCTCTCCTGCATAACGGAAATGGGACGGGGAGTCCTCTCCTGCATAACGGACACGGGACGGGGAGTCCTCTCCTGCATAACGGAAACGGGACGGATCTGTTATGCATCCCATAGACTTCTATTATGACGGAATGAATAACGGAATGCCTCTAAAAGCATTCCGTTATGGAATTGCGTTATGGTCCGTGGCAACGGAATCCATAACGCAATTCTGCTTTTAACACCAAACGAAGCGCAAAAAAAATTCATAACATGAAATTCGCTCATCCCTACTGATAATGTTTTCTCGTGACACATCGAAATTCATGTCCGTGGTAAATTTGAGTCAATATGTTTTACTTTAATTTATTTAAAAAAAATCCCAAATTTACTGAAATGTTTTAAAATTTGAATTTCTCAGCTTTTTAGACAGATAGTGATACTTCATAAAAAAAATTAAATTAGCATTCACTATATGTCTACTTTATGCTGGAATGATTTTCTAAATGTCTTTTTTTACGGTGTTCACTTGATGGGGGGTAGATTATGTGATATCTTTTATAAAACCTGTCATTATGGATGCAGCAATCACACTGTAAATGTGAGATGAATTGAGCCTAACCTACATTGCCCTGGGAAACCACTTTTGACATTTTGTGACAAGCTGTGCTACATCTGTACGATATTTAAAAGGGGTTATCGCAACAAAATAAAATATTCTCAGAAAACACTGGAACTGCATCCTGGAACAACCAGAGATTGGCTGATATCTTATGTGGGGAGTTTTCCTTGGCCATACACATTTCCAGCAGTCAGTAGTTGCTGCAGCAGAAATTTATTATTACAAGGTGGACATTCAGGTTAAGGCCTCTTTCACACTACCGTTTTTTTTTTCCGTTTTGCGGTCCGTTTTTTGCGGTCCGTATATGGAACCATTCATTTCAATGGTTCCGCAAAAAAAACGGAATGTGTTCCGTATGCATTCCGTTTCCGTATTTCCGTTTTTCCGTTCCGTTGAAAGATAGAACATGTCCTATATTTGGCCGCAAATCACGTTCCGTGGCTCCATTAAAGTCAATGGGTCCGCAAAAAAAACGGAACACATACGGAAATGCATCCGTATGTGTTCCGTTTCCGTTCCGTTTTTTTCTGAACCATCTATTGAAAATGTTATGCCCAGCCCAATTTTCTCTATGTAATTACTGTATACTGTATATGCCATACGGAAAAACGGAATGGAAAAACTGAACCAAAACGGAAACAAAAAAATGGAAAAACGGATCCGTGAAAAACGGAACGCAAAACACTGAAATGGACATACTGTAGTGTGAAAGAGGCCTAAAGGGAACCTGTCACTGGATTTTGGGTATAGAGCTGAGGACATGGGTTGCTAGATGGCCGCTAGCACATCCGCAATACCCAGTCCTCATAGCTCTGTGTGCTTTTATTGTGTCAAAAAACTGATTTGATACATATGCAAATTAACCTGAGATGAGTCCTGTCCCTGACTCATCTCACGTACAGGACTCATCTCAGGTTAATTTGCATATGTATCAAATCAGGTTTTTTACACAATAAAAGCACACAGAGCTTTGGGGACTGGATATTGCGGATGTGCTAGCGGCCATCTAGCAACCCATGTCCTCAGCTCTATACCCAAAATCCAGGTGACAGGTTCCCTTTAACAGCTGACCATGAATCGCTTGGGTCCCTCAGGGCAGAAACCACTATTGTGTGGGTTTGCTCTTTGGTTTTCTGCTTGGGGTCCCAAGCAGTGCATACCCCTCTATGATGTACAAATGCCAGGTGAACAGGGGCTGACAAGCCCTTTAATATATGGAAAATTTCCACTCTTTGGCACTGACCTGGTGAAAGAATACAGATAGCCATTAAAAGTACATGCTCTTCTTCATGGAGATTCAGTTTCTTCAGTCCCACCTGGAATTTTACCAATGGCTCTAGAAGTTCCAAATTATGACCAGCTGCAGATGACAACATATGTCATAAATTGATTAGCCAATATTATCATTTACCCATGCAAATCATGACAGAGTCCCTATTCTGGAGGCCTGCTGGGAGGTGAGGGCATTAGCCCAAATATCACATATAAATAAAGAATACAGCATCAGTTACTAACAGGATAAGCAGAGTACTAATAGTCATTGTACTTGTCATGGATGGGAGAAACTGTTTAATTAGTGAGAAACAGACATTGATGGCTGGATAAATGAACAGAACATTTTATCTATTTCTTAGGCCTCATGCACATGACCGTTGTGTGTTTTGAGGTCCGCAAACCGCGGATCCACAAAACACGGATAGAGTCTGTGTGCGTTCCAAAATTTGCGGAATGGCACAGACAGTCATTAATATACAGTCAGGTCCATAAATATTGGGACATCAACACAATTCTAACTGTCAGCTTGTCACAATTCAGACTGTCAGATTTAATTTGAGGGTATTTACATCCAAATCAGGAGAACGGTGTAGGAATTACTACAGTTTGCATATGTGCCTCCTACTTGTTAAGGAACCAAAAGTAATGGGACAGAATAATAATCATAAATCAAACTTTCACTTTTTAATCCTTTGCATTAAATTACAGCCTGAAGTCTGGAACGCACAGACCTCACGAGACGCTGGGTTTCATCCCTGGTGATGCTCTGCCAGGCCTCTACTGCAACTGTCTTCAGTTCCTGCTTGTTCTTGGGGCATTTTCCCTTCAGTTTTGTCTTCAGCAAGTGAAATGCATGCTCAATCATATTCAGGTCAGGTGATTGACTTGGCCATTGCATAACATTCCACTTCTTTCCCTTAAAAAACTATTTGGTTGATTTTGCAGTATGCTTTGGGTCATTGTCCATCTGCTCTGTGAAGGGTCGTCCAATGAGTTCTGAAGCATTTGGCTGAATATGAGCAGATAATATTGCCCGAAACACTTCAGAATTCATCCTGCTGCTTTTGTCAGCAGTCACAGCATCAATAAATACAAGAGAACCAGTTCCATTGGCAGCCATACATGCCCACGCCATGACACTACTACCACCATGCTTCACTGATGAGGTGGTATGCTTAGGATCATGAGCAGTTCCTTTCCTTCTCCATACTCTTCTCATCACTGATACAAGTTGATCTTGGTCTCATCTGTCCATAGGATGTTGTTCTAGAACTGTGAAGGCTTTTTTAGATGTCGTTTGGCAAACTCTTATTTGGCATTCCTGTTTTTGAGGCTCACCAATGGTTTACATCTTGTGGTAAACCCTCTGTATTCACTCTGGTGAAGTCTTCTCTTGATTGTTGACATTTACACACATACACCTACCTCCTGGAGAGAGTTCTTGATCTGGCCAACTGTTGTGAATAGTGTTGAGTGAACTTCTGTTTTAAGTTCGGCGTCTAAAGTTCGGCTTCCGGTTAGCGGAGAATCCCGATATGGATTCCGAATTCCGTTGTGGTCCGTGATAGCGGAATCAATAATGGCCGATTATTGATTCCGCTACCACGAACCACAACGGAATTCGGAATCCATATCGGGATCCTCCGCTAACCGGAAGCCGAACTTTAGACGCCGAACTTAAAACAGAAGTTCGCTCAACACTAGTTGTGAAGGGTGTTTTCTTCACCAGGGAAAGAATTCTTCGGTCATCCACCACAGTTGTTTTCCGTGGTCTTCTGGTGTTGCTGAGCTCACCGGTGCGTTCCTTCTTTTTAAAAATGTTCTAAACAGTTGTTTTGGCCACGCCTAATGTTTTTGCTATGGGTTTGTTTTGTTTTTTCAGCCTAATGATGGCTTGCTTCACTGATAGTGACAGCTCTTTGGATCTCATCTTGAGAGTTGACAGCAACAGATTCCAAATGCAAATGGCACACTTGAAATAAACTCTGGACCTTTTATCTGCTCATTGTAATTGGGATAATGAGGGAATAGCATACACCTGGCCATGGAACAGATGAGAAGCCAACTGTCCCATTACTTTTGGTCCCTTAACAAGTGGGAGACACATATGCAAACTGTTGTAATTCGTACATCGTTGACCTGATTTGGATGTAAATACCTTCGAATTAAAGCTGACAGTCTGCAGTTAAAGCACATCTTGTTGGTTTCATTTCAAATCCATTGTGATGGTGTATAGAGACAAAAATGTTAGAATTGTGTCGATGTCCCAATATTTATGGACCTGACTAACTGCCTATTCTTGTCCGCAAAACGGACAAGAATAGGACAGGTTATATTTTTTTGCGGACCACGGAACGGAGCAACGGATGCGAACAGCACACAGAGTGCTGTCCGCATCTTTTGCGGCCCCCCATTGAAGTGAATGGGTCCGCATCCGAGACGCCAAAACTGCGGCTCGGATGCGGACCAAAACAACGGCCGTGTGCATGAGGCCTTAGACACACACTACTATTGTATATATTTCCTCTAATGTTAAGTGAATTAATTTACAGTACTGCCTCACATTTAGGTTTGTGGACAACGTTTTTGAAGTAAAAACCAGGAGTGGATTAAAAAAATAGGAGAAGAGGTATCCGTCCTTAATACTTTCTATCCTTTTATGATCCACTTCTGATTTTGGCTCCAAAAATTGCACAAACATTCTGCACGTGGCCGTACCCTATGTAAGAATTATTCACACCAATAGGGTGACATGTATTAGTACATTTAGGTATGATTTTGTTATAACTGCCCAAAAAACAAACCCAGTCCTTCTGCCAAGTTCAGGTACTACAATTGTACAATCTGTACCATTGTAATCAGTATAAATACAGAGCCAGTAGGTCAATGCTAGTTTGTATTAGGACAAACACTAAATAGGTAATACATACAACTGAAGAGGTGTAAATGAGAATATTAGCTGCGCGCCGAGCACATGTTCCCTTTACTTATTAGTAGGCTGTAAGCCTATTATATCTTCAGGGCAGACAAATAAGGCTACTTTAACACTCGCGTTTTGTGCAGATCAGTCATGGACGGACCCGTTCAGATAATACAACCGTCTGCATCCGTTCAGAACTGATCCGTTTGTATTATCTTTAACATAGCCAAGACGGATCAGTCTTGAACACCATTGAAAGTCAATGGAGGACGGATCAGTTTTTTTATTGTGCCAGATTGTGTCAGTGAAAACGGATCCGCTCCCATTGACTTACATTGTGTTAGAGGACAGATCCGTTTGGCTCAGTTTCATCAGGCGGACACCAAAATGCTGCAAGCAGCGTTTTGGTGTCCGTCTCCAAAGCGGAACGGAGACTGAACTGATGCAAACTGATGCATTCTGAGCGGATCCTTTTCCATTTAGAATGCATTAGAATGCAAACTGATACATTTTGGACCGCTTGTGAGAGCCGTGAACAGATCTCACAAACGGAAAGCCAAAACGCCAGTGTGAAAGTAGACTAAGTGAAAAAGTGCAAATTGTCCACTTAACAAAGAGGTAAAATGACATTCTATGAAAGTGATCACAGTGGGTGTGGGGAATGAGTGCCTATATGGAAGCCACTGACTACCCTGCTCCACTACCATCTATGTGCTCTTCGTCTCTATTGTGAGATATCAGCATTACTAATGTTTGTCATTGAGTGTCCCATTAGCTCCATTAAGCTTTTGCTACATTATACAGTATAAACACAATTACAGCTAAAGGAACGTTTTGAACACTGGGTTTAGTTCTCGTGGTGAAATGCAAGAACAATGTACCTCTATCTCACTCTGAAAGGACTTTACCTTGAGTTACATCATCTACTTTGTATTTGAATTCTTCACTGCCGCATGTCCAGGACATATCTTCCAAGGTAAATGATTGGTTGGATCGTAGCATTATAACTTCAATGACAGATGACTTTAACAAGGCAATTTGGTCCTCGGCATCAAGGTCACTAGTTTTTATTGATAAAATAAAATGATGTAAAAAGTTGCTGCACCTCATCATTATCAAACACATTAGTATACAAAAAAGTGACTCTTCTGGTTCCATGCAGATCTGATATAAGATCTGATGTAGTTTTAGTGATCCTAACAACTGCAGAGTCTAAATGCAAAAAAGGATCATCAATAAATCGATTAGTTATCAAAACTGACTGAGCATACATTAAAATGTTTACTACTTTTAATGGTATTACTACTAATATATTTTACACTCAATATACAGTTATGACTCAACTCGCATTAGAAAATATCAGCATATGATGATTTTATTGTTGGAAATGTCAGTTTCTCAGAACAATTTTTAGACAAATGCAACTATAGGCATTTTCATGCATTCATATACTTTTAGCACTACTTTTCCAGAGTCTGATATTGCCCACACCTCTCACCTTTCCTTCTCATCCCCTGGTATGCTTGCATTGAACTTTAATGTCTCTTTCCCTGCTGGATTTATTAAGCATTTGTTTACATTGACTATTTCACCCCTGTATCTGGTCCCCCCTTGATTAGGCCAAATGTAGCCCCCTCCCCTCTTGTTCACACTTGATTGAACACTCAGTGGTATAAATCTAAGTCTTTAGGTCTTTCAGACCTTGGACTTTTCAATACATCTTTCAAATGCAACTCTCTAAGTGCACATAACAAAATATACCAGAACTGAACCAGAAGGGGACCAACTTTTAACACTTAACTCCCTTCTCCGTCCCCCAGCGCCCCCACCCTCTCCTCTTATCTCAGCTGAGGACTTTGCCACATAAGTCAAACAAAAGATAGTCAACATCAGAGAAAGCTTCAATGCACCGTTCCCACAGACCCTCTACACAACTGCTCAGTCCTCTTCTCCCAAAACCCACTTCTCCACCATTACAGAAGAAAAACTCTCCACTCTCCAGATCACATCTCACCACCTGTGCACTTGACCCAATCTCATCCCACCTCATACATAACCTCACCACAGTGTTTATCCCAGCCCTAACTCATCTCTTCAACCTATCACTAACCTCTGGTGTCTTCCCCTCTGGTTTTAAACATGCTATCATTACACCCATCACTTGACCCATCCTCTTCGCCCCATATCACTTCTTCCATATGCCTCAAAGCTACTTGAGCAACATGTCCATTCTGAACTGTCCTCTCACCTCTCCTCTTGCTTCCTCTTTGACAGGCTACAATCTGGCTTCCGACCCCACCACTCAACTGAGACTGCCCTAGCCAAAGTCACCAATGACCTACTAACAGCCAAAACCAAAAAACAGTCCTTCTCCGTGACCTGTCCTATGCCTTTGACACTGTCGACCACTCCCTTCTGTGACAAACTCTCATCTCTTGACATCACTGACCTGGCCGTCTCCTAGATCACATCATACCTCACAGAGCGGACATTTATCGTCTCCCACTCTCACACCACCTCCTAGTCTCATTCCCTCTCTGTTGGTGTCCCACAAGGCTCTAGGACCCCTGCTCTTCTCTATCTACACTTTTGGCCTGGGACAGCTCCTAGAGTCCCATGGCTTTCAGTATTACTTTTTTGCTGACAACACACAAATCTACCTCTCTGGTCCAGACATCACCACCTTACTATCCAGAATCCCACAATGCCTATCTTCCGTATCCTCCCATTTCTCCTCTCGCTTTCTAAAATTTAACATGGATAAAACAGAATTCATCATATTTCCTCCATCTTGCTCAACCCCCCCAACAGACCTATCTATCATGATCAATGGCTGCACACTATCCCCGGTCAACCAAGTCCGCTGCCTTGGACTGACCTTGGATTCTGCCCTCTCCGGCAGCACATCCAAACCCTTTCCACCACCTGCCGCCTCCAACTCAAAAACATCTCCTACATCCGCGCTTTCCTCAACTTTTCAGTCTATGAAAATGCTTGTACATGCCCTCATCATCTCCCGCCTAGATTACTGCAACATTCTCCTCAGTGGCCTTCCATCTAGCACTCTCCCACCCCTCCAATCTATCCTCAACTCTGCTGCCCGACTAATCCACCTCTCAACCGGTTACTCCTATGCCAATCCCTTAACTGGCTCCCCATTGCCCAGCGAAGTCAGTTCAAAATACTAACAAATACATACAAGGCTGTCTACAACCTGTCCCTTTCCTACATCTCTGAGCTACTTTCCCGATACATCCCCACATGCAATCTCCGATCCTCACAAGACCTCCTTCTCTCCTCTCCTCTTATAACCTCTTCCCACAATTGTCTCCAAGATTGCTCCCGTGCATCCCCCAAACTCTGGAACTCGCTACCCCAACAAATCAGACTCATCTACAGTGGAATCCTTCAAAAGAAACCTAAAAACGCACCTCTTCAGACAAGCCTACAACCAGTGACCCTGCTGCCTCTATACCACCATGACCAACTTTACCCTCTCCTACTGTGTCCTTCTCCTATACCATGTACATTGTAAGCCCTCACAGGCAGGGTCCTCTCTCCTTCTGTACCAGTCTGTAACTCATCTTGTTCATGCTTAGTACAATTGTCTGCATTATGTATGTATACCCCTTTTCATATGTACAGCGCCATGGAATGAATGACGCTTTAATAATAAATAATAATAATAATAATAATACTACAGAATAAACCCAAAAGGCTGAATAAACTGAAACTGGATGTTACTACTCCCCTTGTCAATTTCCCTACAAGGCCTAGAAAATATGAACTAAAATTAAAATCTCTATTAAAGAGGACCTTTCACCGATTCTTACCCTATGAACTAAGTATACATACATGTGGAGCGGCGCCCGGGGATCTCTCTGCACTTACTATTATCCCGGGCGCCGCTCCGTTCTCCTGCTATGTCCTCCGGTATCTCCGTTCCCTAAGTTATGGTAGGCGGAGTCTGCCCTAGCGCTGGCCAATCGCATTGCAGAGCTCACAGCCTGGGAGAAAATAACCTCCCAGGCTGTGAGCTCTGCGCTGCGATTGGCCAGCACTAGGGCAGACTCCGCCTACCATAACTTAGGGACTGGTATCTCCGCCTACTATAACTTAGTGAGCGGAGATACCGGAGGGCATAGCAGGAGAACGGAGCGGCGCCCGGGGATAATAGTAAGTGCAGTGAGATCCCCGGGCGCCGCTCTACATATCTGTATAGTTAGTTCATAGGGTAAGAATCGGTGAAAGGTCCTCTTTAAATCCCTTTAAAGGGGTTTTCCGAGCCTTTTTATACTGATGACCTATGTTCAGGATATTTATACTGATGACCTATGTTCAGGTAATCACAGTATCTGATCAGTGTGCCCTTCAGCTGTTTGGGAAGGCATTGGCATGCGCAGTAGTGTAGTGGCCTTCTCTCAGCTCACCAAGTACAGCGTTGTACATCGTATCGCATCTCAGCGCCATTCGCTTCAATGAGGCTGAGGTTCACCTAGGCCATGTGATCAATGAGTGTGATGTCACACGGCCTAGGCCAGTTGTGGAGAACCTATGGCACGGGTGCTATAGGTGGCACTTAGAAAAAACCCTGTGGGCACCCATGCGATATGTATGTGGGTTTTAGGTTACAGTTTAGGCACTCTGTCTGTAAAAGGTTTGCCAACACTGGCCTAGGCTAAGCTGCGAGAAGGGACAGAGGGTACATGTATTTCATAAGGCTCAGAAAACCCCCTTTAAGGTGTGGGTAAAGCCGGTAACAATCACTACTTATATTGCTGCTGTTTTATGTAAAAAAAAAGGCAAATCTTACCGGAAACCAGGTATCAACTTTGCAAATCCAATAACTTTCTGAATACTATAACTGACCAAATCTGCAAGGTGAGGGAGCATTGAGAGGTCAGGGGTACCTTCAGGTGAGGAGCTACTGGTGAAGTTGCTGAACAGTGAATTGGGGAAAAAGCCAGAGTCAAAAGGTTCTGCAAAGTCATAGAAAATATTAATTCAGCATAGAGAAGACAAACATACATCATACTGTAATCATATGGAGACCTAATACTAATATACAGGTAGAAATGATTTCTCCCCAGATATTTCAGGGAGTTGTTCTAGGCAAAGAGAAGCAAGCAAAAGTCTTAAGGTTCTTTAACTAAAAGGCCAAGGATCTGGGCAATCATCGGCAATGAGCAATCATACTAAATGATCGAAGTAACGATTGTTCGTCCCCCATACAGAGGAGATAATTGCTGCAGGTAAATGCAGCTATCACCTCCACTCACGATCAGGCTGTTTAGTTTGTGCCTGATAATTGCCTCGGCATTGGTCTATTTAAGAGGGTCTTTAGGCAATCTCACTGTGACAAGATTCGACTTACCATATATATTGGGAAGCTTTCAACATTACTTGCCCCCCAAAACAGTGTTTCACAACAGTGTATGCCAAGCACACCTGCTCCCATGGCAGTATGTGCAAGCCATGGATGCCAATAGCTGTTTACCAAGTGGCTTTTAACTGGGAAATGCAGGGTGGTGTGCTACTGGTCACTGCTCAGTGGTTGACAGGTTATGACTGACTATATGATCAATCACGTTGTAACTTTTGTTTACATTATTTGTCAAACAATACCCGGTTATGCAAACACTGCCGAGGTGAAATCTCACTGACGAGTACACCCGGCTACTGTATTAAGTGTGCTGTAGGGGAAGCCTCATTATTCTATACTTTCTCAAAAGTGGAGAGCAAAAAATACACAAATTAGAGATGGCTTAAGAGATCCATCTCCTTGCTTGGGGCTCTCTGTGCAGCATGTTTATACGCCATTTCTTACTCTTAATCTCTTGATTATCTTTCCTAAACTTTCCTCTTTGTGAGACAAGATATTTTTATTTGAAGAAGTCCCAGAAGTCTTTATCACCTTCCTGCTTAATATATCCCATCCCTTGACAGATGTCATTGCCATATAATCAATATTACCTGCTTCATCTGTATATCTCTTTTCCTAGTTATAGGCACTGCCACACTTTCAGGCTTTTTATGCAGTTTATGGTGTCAAAACAAGAAATGAATTAAAAAAAAAGGCAAAGTAGTATCTTTTGTTAATACTTTCTTTACTTTTATGATCCTCTTCCAATTATTGGCCGAGTCTCCACAGGCCAGCCGAAACCTGTTAACCCTTTGTTAACCCGTTAATTTGTGCAGATTAAGAATGAGAGAACTGATGTAACAGGGGCAGACATCTCACTTGGTCTGTCATTCTCGTGCCTGCTCTGTTGCTCCAAGAGGCGGTACATAGACAGAAGCTCTGCTACCGAGAAGGGCAGATGCCAACTGTGCATGTGCCGCTTAAATCTGGGGACACCTAGAAGTGTAGCAGTGTATGCACAGTTGGCATCTACGCTGCTCAGGCAACAGAAGCAGAACCTCTTCGCTTGAGCTGCTACTCAGAGCAATGTGCAGGAGTGAGATTTTAACATAGTCTCTTGATTTTAATTAGAAAATGACAGCATTAATAGACAATTACAATTTACTCTACGTAATTATACACACACACATTTTTATTATATGTCTGTCACATAATTGCTACAGTGTAATTTTATATAACTGTAATTAACAGTGTGGGAATCTACAAGCTGCATCTCTGCAAGCCATACTCAGAATAACAAGTCTATTCTTGGTAGAGAACATGACATATTGGGTTATGGAGTTCAGGGAACATACTGCAAGTCATTAATTTAAGAAATATTCCTGATGTATATATAAAGGTATAGAAGATTTTTTTCTATGCCAAGAAAGTGTATCCCCTTCAGGAACTGGCGATTTTCCGTTTTCATTTTTACTCCCAGCCTTCCCAAAGCCATAACTTTTTTTTTCCATTCACATAGCCGTGTGAGGGCTTGTTTTTTTGCAGGACAAGTTGTAATTTGTAATGGCAATATTTAATATTATATAGGATGCAATGGGGAGCTGGAAAAATATTCCAAATGGAGTGGAACTGAAAAATAACACAATTACCCCATAGTTTTATGTTTTTTTCTTCTTTTTACGGCGTTTCCTATGCGCAAAATTGAACAGTTAACTTCATTCTCCAGGTCAGTACAATTACAACGATACCAAATTTATATGAGGGCTAATTTTCTAATGGTGCCATTTACGGTTGCATACAATGTAGTGGGAAGCAGGGCAAAAATTTCAAATCCAGTGAAATGCTAAAAAAAAACAAAAACACAATTCCACCACTGTTTTGTTTTTACAGCATTTACTATGTGGTAAAACTGAACTCTTACCTTTATTCTCAGGGCCACTACAATTACAACGATTCCACTTACGTATATTTTTTCTTGTGTTCTAATACTGGAAAAATATAAAATAAAAACTTTCGGAAAAAATAACAAATTTTTTCTCTTTGCAGCACCATATTCTGACCCCCATAAGTTTTTTTTTATTGTTATGTGTATGAAGCTGTGTGAGGGCTCTCTCTGCTTTTCATTGATACCATTATGGGATGTGTACAACTTTTTATCACTTTTTATAAAAAAAATTATGGGAGGTGATGCTATTTAGATTTCTTTTCTGTTTTGCTGGATATCCTTATATTTTAATAGTATGGGCATTTTCCCACAAAGCAATACCCACAGTGTTTATTTTTTTAATTGTTTATGTGTTTTTTTTATTTTGGGGACAGGGGAGTGATTAAAATTTTCTAATTTTGCTCAACGGGAATTTAAATTAGGAGGTCGGGAAGAGGGTTAAAGAGGTTACCTCACACAAAAATATTTATATAGTTGATTGTGGAGGAACCAACCACTGGAAGCATCGACAATCCTGAGAACAAGGATTACCCAAGTCCCCACTCTGAATTAAGGGGTAGTGCACATATCAGTCCACCACTCCATTTACTTCTATGAGGATGATTTAGACAGTGCTATATCAGTCCCATAAAAATAAATGGCTATCCAGTAATCATCAGATTGCTTGATGGTAAGAATATGTCTGTCATTATAGAGGCAAGCATACAGCTTGCCATTCTCATCAGCATGCTTGAGGACCCAGTTCGTGCTTGAGGTCCCCCCCGACTGAGATGAATGGTCATCGTAGCTGGTGTTGTCATCATCACCCTTATCCTCCTACACAAGCAACTCCTCCTCCTCCAATGTTAGCTCCTCCTCGTCCTCCATAGGAATTTTTCCGTGAGGGTCCCCAACAGCTACTGGGTGGCCAGCAAGACTTGTAAGCTGCTGTTCTTCCGCCGTCCCTTGCTGCATCAGCGTGAGTATCTGCTCTAAGATAAATATCAGGGATATGATGTCAATGATGCTGCAGTTGTCTCTACTGACAAATCTGGTGGCCTCTTAGAAGGGCCCGAATATGCGATATGCATCTCTGATGAGCTGTCGCTGCCTGACCTTGAAGCAACACATGCTCCCTGCTGAGGTGGTCTGGTGCATGACGAGATCATTAACTGCTTTATGCTGCTTATACAGATGCTCTAGTATGTGCAAGGTATAATTCCAGCAAGTTGGAACATCGCGGATCAAGCGGTGCAATAGCAGACCATTCTGTCGCTGCAAGTCCAAGGGGGAGCTTCTTGGCACACAAGAATGGCTGAAATGCTAGGACCATCTCCTGAATATGGCCAGCTCTCTCTGCCAGACACTGTACTTTTACAAAAAGCATTGCATGGCTAAATTAATTATGTGCGCAATGCAGGGAGCATATGTTAGTTCCTCCAAATGCAGCTCGGCCCTGATGTTCCTGTTATTGTCACTGACCGACCACCTTGCCAAATTGGAGTTGGTGGGAGACAGCTAGTGGGATGTTCGCTGCTCAATGCACTAGGAGGAAGGAGGAGCTGGAGCGATGATCTGCCCTGCTTCTGTTGGGGATGGGAGGCTGTCCAAGGAGGAAGATGTGGAGGAGTCGGATAGGCTTCTGGTGCAGGAACCAGACCAACACAAACGGGCAAGTGTCAATAGGACCTGGTCTTGTTGCTGTGGTGCTTCCTCGCTGTTGCCATGAAAAACATTGATTCAGTGGGATGTGAAAGACATGTACGGTCCCCGTCCATAACAGCTGCTCCAGGTGTCCACTATGGTGTACTATTTTAAACAATTGTTTTGAAAAAATTGACAGCTGGGCAGAAGTATGAATATCATAGATATGTAGAGAGAATCTCTAAATCGCACATCCTCATACCTATGCTTCTGATATAAACTGTTTTCAATTATCAGCATTTCTTATGATAAAACATGGCTATACAGCACTGTTATCAATCATTTGCTGTGCACTATAAAGAGGCAATTAGTATACAGTTTGATCAAAGAGCATAGGCCCACTTACCGCGACAAGGTTGCCTCTTGTTTAAGTGGGAACCTACTCTAACCATGGCGCAGAGCCGTGCGGCGACCACCACGCCTCCACACCACTCCAGCAGGCAATGGGATCCAGCAGCCGCACAGCGGCCCCACTGTACAGTGAGGCCACATGGGCCCCGGGTCCCATCACTCCACCAGCACGGCACGGAAGCAGAGACGGCCGCCGTCCAGCGCCGCATGTGAACTGGTGCAAAGAGCTCACCTGTTCACAGCCTTTCAGGAACTCCAACTGAGATGTGGTAGTAATTTATAGACCCTTTGCAGACTTCTGCTAATTAAAAAGCACCTGAGCCAAATGGGGAGGAGTGCTGATTCAGGGGAGGGGGGAAAAGAAGTATGAATATCATACAGCAGATTTTTTTTTTTTGTGAAGTTGAAGAACTGTGCCACATTACCATAACAAAGTAACTTTGCCAGGTGGGAGTTCAAGTTGCACACAAGATAATTGCTGGTCAAAAATAGTTTTCTCATGGCCACACATTCTGTTATCTCTGATATCTCACAGTGGAGTCGAGGACATAGGGGAGGAGGAGTCTGAGCAGGAGAAGAAACAGCAGAAGACAGGGAAGTTGTACTGCTTAGAGATGCTGACTGACTGCGACAAAGAAGACCAGGAGAAGGACAGACTTGTTCTGATTCAGAATGCTGGCCAGTTCTATTTTTCCACAGGAACTGCCTTATGTGCTGCGATAGAACTCTGGTACCTATGTTTGTATTTGAACGCCCAAGGCTTATCTTAATCCTGCAGATCGTGCACACGGCTGTGGTTTTGTGTGCCAGCCTTATGGAAAAAAATGCCATATGGGAGTTGCTTGCAAAAAGCTGGAGGCAGCCAAGCTTGGTCTAGGTTTGGCTCTTTCTGAGCGTGAGCCCGCCAGTATCAGCGGCATCAACAGTTCCTGAGCTAACCACAACAGAAGCAGATCTGCTCTGTTTTGTGGGAGGTTCTGGCAGTACATTCCATTTGCTCAATATTTCGACCATGGTCACCAACCTCTTCCTCAGCATCCAGGTCCAGTCCAACATACAATAATCGTTAAAGTCCTCATCCTTCCAGCCGTTTTTATCAGACTGTCATCATTGTCTCCACTCCTGATTGTCTGCTCTGTATTTGGCCCAAGTGCCACTATCGCTATCACTGCCTCTACCTTGGCTACAAGTTAGCTACAACCCACATTCTGATCGGATGATGAGGCATGGCATGGGTCTTTCATTTTACGCTGTTTCTTGTTTCAGACATTTTATTATATAAATGGAAAGTCACTGTTTTAATATAAATAAAAAGTCACGTGTTTGGAACCCACATTATTAAACAGTACTAGCAAGGTTTTTCTGTAATTTAAATACAGATGTGCAATTAAATGTTGGTTAGAATGCATATTTTGCATTAATCTGTCTTTGAACTACACGGTATGATGCATTAATGTGTTCACCAACACAGGCATAAGAATGCAATTTTGCCAGTAAAATGACTTTGAACTACACGGCATGATGCAGTAATGCGTTCACTAACACAGGTATAACAAAGCAAATTTTGCAGTAAAATGTCTTTGAACTACACAGTATCTGGCAGTATCTGCGTTCAATAACACAAGTATAAAAATGGTGTTATTGAAGGACTGCTTTTGTTATAACTACCTATTATCTTGTAGTAATATGTAATGCATTTAATTACACAGGTATAAAATGGTGCTACTCTTACTGTAACTACCCATTTGTTTGCAGTAATATGCAATGCGTTTAATAACAGGTTTAAAAATTTCATTATTGCAGTTTTGCATTTGCTGTAACTCCCCGATATCTTGTAGTAATATTTAATAACACGGGTATAAAATTATGCTAGTGCAGTACAGCTTTTGCTGTAACTAACAGTTATCTTGCAGTAATATGCAATGTGTTTAATAAAAATGGGTATTGAAATGGCATTGTTGCAGTATTGCTTTTGGTATAACTACCCGCTATCTTGTAGTAATATGTAATGCGATTAATAACAAGGGTATAAAATGGTGCTACTGAGGTATAGCTTTTGCTGTAACTAACTGTTATCTTGCATTAATATGCAACGGATTCAGTAACACGGATATAGTACATTGATACGCTCAATTACAAAGAGTAAATTTAAACTGTTTTGCAGAAGAAAAAATAAAAATAACAATTGCTCATTGACTGTCTGTTTATATACAGAAAAAATGAGTTGCCAGCAGCTGTGGGTGACCAGTCCTTCAATCTGGATAACAGAAGATATCACAGCAGCATATCCAGTGTGACTTTTATTGGGGACCAGAGTGCACACACAAGTACAACGTTTCGGCTACGCAGTAGCCTTTCTCAAGTATACTGGTACAAGATCAATCAAACATATAAATACCATGATAAGCCCCCCATGTGACAACATGTAACCAATAAGCTCGAACTGCTATTCAATAGCACCTGTGCGTTAATTAAAATGATCACTACTACCAATAGAAGTGTTGCTCCAAAATCAAATATACCTGATACTCATTAGATAGGCTCCAACCGCATCCTCATATTGGCCAAGCATGTTGGCGTCTCCATGGGCACATTGCGCATGTCCATGATGTCATTGCGTCGATGTGGGGGCGGGGCGCCGTCGCCACACACAGCGAGAGGGCTGTACCCATCTATGCATAAGCACCGCATGTCAACCAATAAGCATCGCTGTTACCGGTCACATGTCAGGCGCGTCATCAATCACGTGACCATCACCTGACCCGCAAAAGCTGCAAGATGGACAATAGAGTAGAGTGTCGATGTGATCGATCACTCAATCATATATGGGGGAAATGGTGATACCATCTTCAACCATTATTACTCTAATTGGGACGACAGAAAGAATGTATATAAAGGACCGCCTATAAAAAAACAGTGAGCAACCACGTATGTTGGGGAGCAAATGATCATAAAGGTGGTGTGAATAAAAAAGTTGTTTTCTTATAAAAACAAGGGGTGAATAAAGGTGTGTCTAACACAAATATGTATATATACTTTAAAATCCCAATAAAAACAAAATATACTGAAAAGAACATCAACATATAAGGAAATGTTCTATCTATCTATATTGTTTGCATTAAACTCTATGTTCAATCCCTGGGGTTGTAGAGCTTGTAAGGTAAAAATCCATTTGAGCTCTTTTTTTCTTTAGCATACGTTCCCTGTCACCTCCTCTCTTGGGAATCTGCACCGAGTCGATGACAGTAATCATCCACGTCGCATGCTTGACTCCTTACCTTGGAGCCAGATGCTACGAGTGGTGTCAGATGATAATGTGTTCATGAACCGCATAGATGAGATGTGCAATAAATTTGCCAAGAGAAAATATCCATGCAGACTGTTACACAGATCGAGGGCGCGGATCTCCTCGGCTGACAGGGTGTCCACCGTTCAGGTTTCCTCTAGGAATAAGAATATGGGGCGAATGCCGTTTGTATCCACCTATGGCCACCACAGTGTAGAGATTGCGCAGATCTTGAGAAAAGACTGGCATCTCTTACACAGTGGTCTTCCCTCAGTAAGTGAATTTGATAAACCACCGTTGATGGCATACAAACGTGGAGTTAACTTACATGATAAGTTGATTAATACAGACATAGGTGAAGTCAAGAAGGGAGGTCAGACATATTTAAAACCTAGACAGACAGGTAATTTCCGCTGCCTTGGCTGTTGCAACTGTGGGAATATGTTGAAAGGTAACACCTTTGTACACCCATATAGTGGCAAGAAATTCAACATCAGAGAGTACTACACATGTCGATCTAACTATGTTGTCTACATGATCGTCTGCCCATGTAGTTTAATCTATGTGGGCGAGACGACCATGGAGGTGAAACATATCAATAAACACAAAAGTACCATAAGGAAAAAAATGCTGGACAAGCCAGTGGCCAAACATTTTTCTGACTGTGGACACTCTGTCAGCCAACTGAGATTCCGGGTCATCGACACAATAATAATATCACAGTGAATAACAATATATAAAACCGACACAATGTAGATAAAAAATCAATATATATCAATATATAAAACTGACACGATATAATGGCGGTAAAAGAGTAATTAGTGAACAAGAAAAATAGATAAGATCAGTGCATATTTAAAACGAGCAATAAATAAGCGAACAATAAAAAAAGAATTAAATAAACAATGGTCATAAGATAGCAATATAAATAAGATCCCAATAAATATATGGATTTTCGTGGAGAATAATGTTCCCTCATGCACTGAAGTCCACTCCGGTACCAGTCCTAATATCAAATGTTTGGAGGAAATTATAGTTCCAAGTACATGCCGCAATATAGATTGAATTGTATAATGAATCGGCAGGTTATGCGAACAGCGGCGTCCCGCTGTAATAGTAGCAAGTGATCACTTTTGATGAATATACGCAGGTCTTACCCGAGGATGCTTGATACTGGATAGTGGCCCCTCGACTCGGCTTGTAAGTAATGTCTCCGGTCTCAAGGGGTAGTAGCCAGGTTTGAATTTCGCGCCTGTAGGATTGTTTGATACACGTGGTGAAGTCCGTCTCACGTGGAGTAACGTCCTAATATATCGGCGATTCTCTGGCGGTAAAAAAGTCTTCCAGGCTTCCTCTGAGTTGCAGACCCTCTTCTGTGGATGGTGGGATACCAAACGCGTTTCGGGGATTTACTGAGGAGACCCCTTCTTCAGTGGTTACCATCCATCTATTCCTGTTCCCCTTTTATAGTGAACTGGGGATGAAGAAAAGTCTGGTACGGAGTTTCGGAATTGGCAGGGATTGGGATCTGTAAGTTTAGTTTACTTACTAGTAATAGGTATTAGATATGTTTATGTTTTCGCATATATCAGCCATCATATACTTATATTACCATAATCCTATATTGATAAACATATATATTGACATAAATATAAACAAAAAGGCAGATGTATAAAAGTAAAGATAAAAACACGTTAGTTAATATATCCTAAAGTGGACATAAGTGGTGATACTATTTCCACCTATGTAGTCTGCATTGTGTTTCTATCATGTTCACTGTAAGGACACATCACATGAGAGGGGACATCATGTAGATAACGCATCTCGTAAAACGCGCACCTATGTCGCAAGTATCATACTGCATAAAGTGGCTCTACATTTTCCTAGATAGTCTGTTCAATGCATCATTAAATATTAACTACAAATTGTCTGGCGACTATAAGGGATCGGTATCTTAAAAAATCAGTATCATGGATCGCTTAATATAAAGTTATATCAAAGTGGCTGTATAGAAGCAAGGAGTCATGCTGAGTGTATGGAAAAAATAGGTAACACATAATACGGTGATAAGAATACCAATATCTCCTGTGGCATCTCACCATTCAACAGGTGCACCCAGTGTCACATACAGTCTAAGTGCGGCTATATTGTATCACTCAAAAGGCGCACCGCCTATCGCATACATTTGTAATGCGGTTGCGGTGCGTCTTTCTAATCATCGGTGTTTAAATATTTTATCTTTATTTTTAAGTTACTTTTACTTCTAAGCTATTTTTAGACCAATCCTTCTTTGCGTACCTCAAACAGATTCAGCGTTATAGAAATATAAATTAATAATATAATTTAAAATTAATATGGCTAAAAATATTTACAAATATTAATAGAATGTGATAGTCATAGACCCACATGATGTAACGATTCTTCGG
Organism: Bufo bufo; assembly: GCF_905171765.1. Taxonomy (NCBI): domain Eukaryota; kingdom Metazoa; phylum Chordata; class Amphibia; order Anura; family Bufonidae; genus Bufo; species Bufo bufo. The sequence continues at coordinate 593,639,030 of NC_053391.1, forward strand.
GTCGCATTCAATGAGAGATGGGCAGCTACAATGGGATTCAAATATACTTTTCTAAATTCTTCAAGATATAAAAGTGGATTTAGTGAATGGGGGCCAGATGTAGAGGAGAAACTGCAAGACTTTAAATATCGTACAGTTAGTCATCGACAAGTGGCTCCCATCCTATAGAAAACCAAATAGCTCAAAATCTGCGTCGAGGCCCCCCGGTTGTAATGTGTTCAGTTCAAAAATTCGTTTGGTTTCTAAGCGTGACATTTTCTCTATGTGGTTACCTCCCCTCCAATCTTTATGCACTTTGTCGATTGCTGAGAATTTAAGGCAGGAGGGGTCTTGATTGTGTGTTATTTTAAAATGATTCGATAGGGAATGATTTTCGAAACCCTTCTTTATATTTCCAACATGTTCCGCAATGCGTTTTTTTAGGGTTCTTTTGGTTCTTCCTATATATTGGAGCTTGCAGGGGCATTCAATCACATAGATAACATCCTCTGTACTGCATGTGAGGAACTCATTAATTTGGTGACAATGGTTATTCGTTGTTGATCTAATTTCCGTAGTTTTTTTGGGGAACGAAGTTAGTTTACAATTACCACATCTGCCACAGCGAAAAAAGCCTTTTATGTTCGCCCAAGATTGTATAGTGGGGATGTGGTCTTTCTTTTTTTGGACAGTAGGTGCTACTTTAATACTTAAATTGGGGGCCTTGGTGAACACTATTTTTGGTTTAGATGGTATTAAAGTGCTTAAGATCTTATCATTTTTCAGTAAATACCAATGTTTGTTTAAAATGTTTTGGATTTTTCTAAAATCTCCATTAAAGGGCAAAATTAGGCGTAGACTGGGGTCTATAGGTTCAGTCTCTTTGTTCATTATTTTTTTGTCTACAAAAAAATCCTCCCTATTCATTCCTTTGACTCCATGGAGTGCCACATCTAAAATCTCTATAGGATATTTTTTTGCTAAAAATTGATCTGTCATAATTTTAGCTTCTTTCTCAAATTCTTCATTAAGTGTGCAGTTCCGTTTTGCTCTCCGTAGTTGTCCCTGGGGAATATTAATCAGCCAGTTGGGGAGATGACAGCTATTGAAAAGAATATAGCTGTTACAGGCTGTCGGTTTCACAAACGTAGTGCATTGTAATTTTCCATCTTGATTTAAAATACGCAAATCTAAAAATTCTAGTGAGGTCTGACTCGTGTTTCCTGTAAAAGTTAGATTCCAATCATTCTCATTAATATCCCTTAAAAATAATTTCAAAGAGTCCCCATCTCCCTGCCAGATAAAAAATATATCATCGATATATCTTTGCCAGAGCACCAGGTTCGTCCCCAGCTTGGGCAAGATGTTTTCATATTCCCACTGTGCCATAAATAAATTGGCATAACTGGGGGCGAACCTAGTGCCCATGGCCGTGCCCTGTGTCTGTATATAAAAGTCTCCCGAAAAGTTAAAATAGTTGTGAGTTAGAATAAAATGGATAGCTTCAACAACATAGTCAATCTGTATTTGTTCTAAATTTCCATCCATTAATAATTGGGATGCAACTGATTTTTCTCCTTGTTCGTGTTTGATTACAGTATATAGAGACTGGACATCAAGGGTTCCCATGATCCAGTTTTCATTGAAGTCCAGTGATTCAATGATTTTTATAATCTGTGTACTGTCTTTAACGTATGAGGGGACTTTTTTTACCCTAGATTGTAAGATTACATCTACGTATTTTGATAAATTTGAGGTTAGTGACCCAATTCCTGATATAATCGGGCGACCAGGCGGGTTAGTTAAATCTTTATGTACTTTAGGCAGACAATAAAATACAGGGATACGTGGGAATCTATTGATTAAAAAATTCTGCTCATCTTCATTTAAAATACCCATCTTTCCACCTTTAATACATAATGCTGTTAATTCTGCTAAAAATAATTCAGTAGGGTCATTTTGAAGTTTCCTATAGGTGCTGCTGTCGGAAAGTTGGCGCAAACATTCAGAGTTATATTTCTCTAGGTCCTGAACTACTATTGCACCTCCCTTATCTGCTGGACGGATAACAATATTTTCTTCTTTCTGCAATTCCTTTAGGGCCTTAACTTCTGCGTTGGTTAGATTGTTTCGTTTATATCTAATTTTTTCTTTTAGTTTACGAATATCATGTTCAACGCATTTTTTAAAACTTGCCATTTCCTGACTTATCTCATTCCTAGGATATTTTTTTGAGATTCTTTTAAGATCCGTGTGGACAAATGTGTTATTGGTATTTGATATTTCTCGATTTATGGGGTTTTTTAGAAAATATTTCTTTAAACAGAGTCGCCTTATAAATTTTTCGACACCAATAAATGTATCGAATTTATTCAATTTGTTGGTGGGGGCAAATTTGAGGCCTTTGTTTAGTAAAGTGACTTGTGCATTCGTTAGATTTTTTGTGCTCAAATTGATAATGGAGTCATTCGTGATTATAGTATTATCTATCTGTGCCTTTTCCCTCTTCTTTCCCCTTCCTCTACGTACCTTTCCCTTTCTCCGTGATTCCTTGTCCTCATTCGATAATCTTGTGTATTGTAGTGTTCCTGTGTCTGTGTTTTTTCTACTCTGTATTGTTGTGATCTGTGCATTTCGTGTGAAGTTAGAGGTTTGTGCCTGAGGTTGTATTGGTGATCTATCTGGGGTTCTTTGTTTCGTGTATATGTGCGTGGTGATTCGTGCCTCGTCCGTGTTCTGTGGTGTGGGGGTGTCCTGTCTAAAAAATGTTCTCGCTCCTCCAGGATCTCGAACCTATTCTGGACAGGTATAGTGTACTCATTCGTGAATTTATCTCTATTCGGTATATCATCTATTTGTGAAAAATTAGGAGTGTTAGGTCTCAATAGTGTTTCTCGTTGTGTTTCCCCAGTATCATAATTTCTTCTATTAGTTCTATTGTCATAATTTAATTTTTTTGTTTTTTTATCTATAATTTCCTGTTCTATCCTGTCCAGATTAGTACATAGTCTGGACTGGAAAGTTAGGAACTCCGAATTTTGGGGTAATTTGTCCACTCTCGGACGTAATTCATTAATTTTATTCGATGTCTCTGTCAGGATCTCTAGTCTCCTTTTAATGATAAGCTTCACAAGGGAAAGAGAATATTGATGTAATGTTTCGTCCCATTCCCTTATGAAGGATTGGCTGCATAAATCTTGAGCTGGATTTTTGATTAATGTCAGGCCCTTGGGAATACTGTTATTCTCTATATATCTAGTCAGTGTTTTGACTTCCCACCTTTGTTTTAGTTGTCTAATCAGGAGACACCTTCAGAGAATTAGAAACTCTCCTGATTAGACAACTAAAACAAAGGTGGGAAGTCAAAACACTGACTAGATATATAGAGAATAACAGTATTCCCAAGGGCCTGACATTAATCAAAAATCCAGCTCAAGATTTATGCAGCCAATCCTTCATAAGGGAATGGGACGAAACATTACATCAATATTCTCTTTCCCTTGTGAAGCTTATCATTAAAAGGAGACTAGAGATCCTGACAGAGACATCGAATAAAATTAATGAATTACGTCCGAGAGTGGACAAATTACCCCAAAATTCGGAGTTCCTAACTTTCCAGTCCAGACTATGTACTAATCTGGACAGGATAGAACAGGAAATTATAGATAAAAAAACAAAAAAATTAAATTATGACAATAGAACTAATAGAAGAAATTATGATACTGGGGAAACACAACGAGAAACACTATTGAGACCTAACACTCCTAATTTTTCACAAATAGATGATATACCGAATAGAGATAAATTCACGAATGAGTACACTATACCTGTCCAGAATAGGTTCGAGATCCTGGAGGAGCGAGAACATTTTTTAGACAGGACACCCCCACACCACAGAACACGGACGAGGCACGAATCACCACGCACATATACACGAAACAAAGAACCCCAGATAGATCACCAATACAACCTCAGGCACAAACCTCTAACTTCACACGAAATGCACAGATCACAACAATACAGAGTAGAAAAAACACAGACACAGGAACACTACAATACACAAGATTATCGAATGAGGACAAGGAATCACGGAGAAAGGGAAAGGTACGTAGAGGAAGGGGAAAGAAGAGGGAAAAGGCACAGATAGATAATACTATAATCACGAATGACTCCATTATCAATTTGAGCACAAAAAATCTAACGAATGCACAAGTCACTTTACTAAACAAAGGCCTCAAATTTGCCCCCACCAACAAATTGAATAAATTCGATACATTTATTGGTGTCGAAAAATTTATAAGGCGACTCTGTTTAAAGAAATATTTTCTAAAAAACCCCATAAATCGAGAAATATCAAATACCAATAACACATTTGTCCACACGGATCTTAAAAGAATCTCAAAAAAATATCCTAGGAATGAGATAAGTCAGGAAATGGCAAGTTTTAAAAAATGCGTTGAACATGATATTCGTAAACTAAAAGAAAAAATTAGATATAAACGAAACAATCTAACCAACGCAGAAGTTAAGGCCCTAAAGGAATTGCAGAAAGAAGAAAATATTGTTATCCGTCCAGCAGATAAGGGAGGTGCAATAGTAGTTCAGGACCTAGAGAAATATAACTCTGAATGTTTGCGCCAACTTTCCGACAGCAGCACCTATAGGAAACTTCAAAATGACCCTACTGAATTATTTTTAGCAGAATTAACAGCATTATGTATTAAAGGTGGAAAGATGGGTATTTTAAATGAAGATGAGCAGAATTTTTTAATCAATAGATTCCCACGTATCCCTGTATTTTATTGTCTGCCTAAAGTACATAAAGATTTAACTAACCCGCCTGGTCGCCCGATTATATCAGGAATTGGGTCACTAACCTCAAATTTATCAAAATACGTAGATGTAATCTTACAATCTAGGGTAAAAAAAGTCCCCTCATACGTTAAAGACAGTACACAGATTATAAAAATCATTGAATCACTGGACTTCAATGAAAACTGGATCATGGGAACCCTTGATGTCCAGTCTCTATATACTGTAATCAAACACGAACAAGGAGAAAAATCAGTTGCATCCCAATTATTAATGGATGGAAATTTAGAACAAATACAGATTGACTATGTTGTTGAAGCTATCCATTTTATTCTAACTCACAACTATTTTAACTTTTCGGGAGACTTTTATATACAGACACAGGGCACGGCCATGGGCACTAGGTTCGCCCCCAGTTATGCCAATTTATTTATGGCACAGTGGGAATATGAAAACATCTTGCCCAAGCTGGGGACGAACCTGGTGCTCTGGCAAAGATATATCGATGATATATTTTTTATCTGGCAGGGAGATGGGGACTCTTTGAAATTATTTTTAAGGGATATTAATGAGAATGATTGGAATCTAACTTTTACAGGAAACACGAGTCAGACCTCACTAGAATTTTTAGATTTGCGTATTTTAAATCAAGATGGAAAATTACAATGCACTACGTTTGTGAAACCGACAGCCTGTAACAGCTATATTCTTTTCAATAGCTGTCATCTCCCCAACTGGCTGATTAATATTCCCCAGGGACAACTACGGAGAGCAAAACGGAACTGCACACTTAATGAAGAATTTGAGAAAGAAGCTAAAATTATGACAGATCAATTTTTAGCAAAAAAATATCCTATAGAGATTTTAGATGTGGCACTCCATGGAGTCAAAGGAATGAATAGGGAGGATTTTTTTGTAGACAAAAAAATAATGAACAAAGAGACTGAACCGATAGACCCCAGTCTACGCCTAATTTTGCCCTTTAATGGAGATTTTAGAAAAATCCAAAACATTTTAAACAAACATTGGTATTTACTGAAAAATGATAAGATCTTAAGCACTTTAATACCATCTAAACCAAAAATAGTGTTCACCAAGGCCCCCAATTTAAGTATTAAAGTAGCACCTACTGTCCAAAAAAAGAAAGACCACATCCCCACTATACAATCTTGGGCGAACATAAAAGGCTTTTTTCGCTGTGGCAGATGTGGTAATTGTAAACTAACTTCGTTCCCCAAAAAAACTACGGAAATTAGATCAACAACGAATAACCATTGTCACCAAATTAATGAGTTCCTCACATGCAGTACAGAGGATGTTATCTATGTGATTGAATGCCCCTGCAAGCTCCAATATATAGGAAGAACCAAAAGAACCCTAAAAAAACGCATTGCGGAACATGTTGGAAATATAAAGAAGGGTTTCGAAAATCATTCCCTATCGAATCATTTTAAAATAACACACAATCAAGACCCCTCCTGCCTTAAATTCTCAGCAATCGACAAAGTGCATAAAGATTGGAGGGGAGGTAACCACATAGAGAAAATGTCACGCTTAGAAACCAAACGAATTTTTGAACTGAACACATTACAACCGGGGGGCCTCAACGCAGATTTTGAGCTATTTGGTTTTCTATAGGATGGGAGCCACTTGTCGATGACTAACTGTACGATATTTAAAGTCTTGCAGTTTCTCCTCTACATCTGGCCCCCATTCACTAAATCCACTTTTATATCTTGAAGAATTTAGAAAAGTATATTTGAATCCCATTGTAGCTGCCCATCTCTCATTGAATGCGACCCGAAGAATCGTTACATCATGTGGGTCTATGACTATCACATTCTATTAATATTTGTAAATATTTTTAGCCATATTAATTTTAAATTATATTATTAATTTATATTTCTATAACGCTGAATCTGTTTGAGGTACGCAAAGAAGGATTGGTCTAAAAATAGCTTAGAAGTAAAAGTAACTTAAAAATAAAGATAAAATATTTAAACACCGATGATTAGAAAGACGCACCGCAACCGCATTACAAATGTATGCGATAGGCGGTGCGCCTTTTGAGTGATACAATATAGCCGCACTTAGACTGTATGTGACACTGGGTGCACCTGTTGAATGGTGAGATGCCACAGGAGATATTGGTATTCTTATCACCGTATTATGTGTTACCTATTTTTTCCATACACTCAGCATGACTCCTTGCTTCTATACAGCCACTTTGATATAACTTTATATTAAGCGATCCATGATACTGATTTTTTAAGATACCGATCCCTTATAGTCGCCAGACAATTTGTAGTTAATATTTAATGATGCATTGAACAGACTATCTAGGAAAATGTAGAGCCACTTTATGCAGTATGATACTTGCGACATAGGTGCGCGTTTTACGAGATGCGTTATCTACATGATGTCCCCTCTCATGTGATGTGTCCTTACAGTGAACATGATAGAAACACAATGCAGACTACATAGGTGGAAATAGTATCACCACTTATGTCCACTTTAGGATATATTAACTAACGTGTTTTTATCTTTACTTTTATACATCTGCCTTTTTGTTTATATTTATGTCAATATATATGTTTATCAATATAGGATTATGGTAATATAAGTATATGATGGCTGATATATGCGAAAACATAAACATATCTAATACCTATTACTAGTAAGTAAACTAAACTTACAGATCCCAATCCCTGCCAATTCCGAAACTCCGTACCAGACTTTTCTTCATCCCCAGTTCACTATAAAAGGGGAACAGGAATAGATGGATGGTAACCACTGAAGAAGGGGTCTCCTCAGTAAATCCCCGAAACGCGTTTGGTATCCCACCATCCACAGAAGAGGGTCTGCAACTCAGAGGAAGCCTGGAAGACTTTTTTACCGCCAGAGAATCGCCGATATATTAGGACGTTACTCCACGTGAGACGGACTTCACCACGTGTATCAAACAATCCTACAGGCGCGAAATTCAAACCTGGCTACTACCCCTTGAGACCGGAGACATTACTTACAAGCCGAGTCGAGGGGCCACTATCCAGTATCAAGCATCCTCGGGTAAGACCTGCGTATATTCATCAAAAGTGATCACTTGCTACTATTACAGCGGGACGCCGCTGTTCGCATAACCTGCCGATTCATTATACAATTCAATCTATATTGCGGCATGTACTTGGAACTATAATTTCCTCCAAACATTTGATATTAGGACTGGTACCGGAGTGGACTTCAGTGCATGAGGGAACATTATTCTCCACGAAAATCCATATATTTATTGGGATCTTATTTATATTGCTATCTTATGACCATTGTTTATTTAATTCTTTTTTTATTGTTCGCTTATTTATTGCTCGTTTTAAATATGCACTGATCTTATCTATTTTTCTTGTTCACTAATTACTCTTTTACCGCCATTATATCGTGTCAGTTTTATATATTGATATATATTGATTTTTTATCTACATTGTGTCGGTTTTATATATTGTTATTCACTGTGATATTATTATTGTGTCAATAAAGATCCCCATACTTAAGAGTGTGCCCCACTTCTATTCGTTTATACACTGTGTAAGATATGCCAGTCTTTTCTCAAGATCTGCGCAATCTCTATACTGTGGTGGCCATAGGTGGATACAAACGGCATTCGTCCCATATTCTTATTCCTAGAGGAAACCTGAACGGTGGACACCCTGTCAGCCGAGGAGATCCGCGCCCTCGATCTGTGTAACAGTCTGCATGGATATTTTCTCTTGGCAAATTTATTGCACATCTCATCTATGCGGTTCATGAACACATTATCATCTGACACCACTCGTAGCATCTGGCTCCAAGGTAAGGAGTCAAGCATGCGACGTGGATGATTACTGTCATCGACTCGGTGCAGATTCCCAAGAGAGGAGGTGACAGGGAACGTATGCTAAAGAAAAAAAGAGCTCAAATGGATTTTTACCTTACAAGCTCTACAACCCCAGGGATTGAACATAGAGTTTAATGCAAACAATATAGATAGATAGAACATTTCCTTATATGTTGATGTCCTTTTCAGTATATTTTGTTTTTACTGGGATTTTAAGGTATATATACATATTTGTGTTAGACACACCTTTATTCACCCCTTGTTTTTATAAGAAAACAACCTTTTTATTCACACCACCTTTATGATCATTTGCTCCCCAATATACGTGGTTGCTCACTGTTTTTTTATAGGCGGTCCTTTATATACATTCTTTCTGTCGTCCCAATTAGAGTAATAATGGTTGAAGATGGTATCACCATTTCCACCATATATGATTGAGTGATTGATCACATCGACACTCTACTCTATTGTCCATCTTGCAGGTAGACCATGCCAAGATACATATGCGATATATATCTTTAGCTATATCTATATCTATATCTATATATCTATAATTGTGGTTGATACAATAGACCCATTATCTTCCCTTTACGGCGTTCTAGGACCTTTTGCGGATCAGGTGATGGTCACGTGATTAATGACGCGCCTGACATGTGACCGGTAACAGCGATGCTTATTGGTTGACATGCGGTGCTTATGCATAGATGGGTACAGCCCTCTCGCTGTGTGTGGCGACGGCGCCCCGCCCCCACATCGACGCAATGACATCATGGACATGCGTAATGTGCCCATGGAGACGCCGACATGCTTGGCCAATATGAAGACGCGGTTGGAGCCTATCTAATGAGTATCAGGTATATTTGATTTTGGAGCAACACTTCTATTGGTAGTAGTGATCATTTTAATTAACGCACAGGTGCTATTGAATAGCAGTTCGAGCTTATTGGTTACATGTTGTCACATGGGGGGCTTATCATGGTATTTATATGTTTGATTGATCTTGTACCAGTATACTTGAGAAAGGCTACTGCGTAGCCGAAACGTTGTACTTGTGTGTGCACTCTGGTCCCCAATAAAAATCACACTGGATATGCTGCTGTGATATCTTCTGTTATCCATTTATACTTATGGGACGGCGTTGGATTGGCTGCTCCATCACGGCTGGTGCATTCCAGACAGGTCAGAAGGTCCATCTTGTGCTGCTCTACAACTATTTCTTATTACAGTCCTTCAATCTGTCACTATAAACTTTCAGTGATCAAATTCCCTTAAACAGTGGTGCCCAGCCATTTTTCGTCTGACGGTCGCACTAGACTTGGTATAAATTTTGCGGGCCAGAACCAGGTAGCTTTGGCAGAAAGAAATGCAAACACTGTGAGGGGCACGTGTGAGCATTACTACTGTGAAGAGGTCACATATCTGGCCATTATTACTGTGAGGGGGCATGTGATGTATACATGTGTATGATGTATGTAGTGCAGTATGTGATGATCACACACTGCTCTACATACATTACACACATTGATACATTACACACTGCGCTGTCACCTCCTTCTGCAGGTCCATCTTGATGTCTGGGCTGCAGGCTTCAGCTCTTTAGCCGCCATGCTTCTTGGGGTCCTTGCGCAGCGAGCTCCGGCACTCTTTGCTTCAGCCACCCCAGGGAGCCGACCCCTCCTCCTTCCAGGTCCCGCCGATTTCCCCTACTGCAGGGCGCTGTATCGCTCCGGCGCCCACCCAATCTAACCAATAGCAAAGCTCCTTGCTGTCCGGAGCTTTGCTATTGGTTATTGCAGGCACAGGCAGCATCGCTGCGCTGCCTGTGCCGTGCACAGCGCACTCTGCGCTGATAAAAAGCAGGGAAAAGTCTAAGACCTCCGGTCACTGCGGGGGCCGCATGACACAGCTTCGCGGGCCAAATAGGTTGGGCATCACTGCCCTAAAACATACCAATATCTTCTTATCTCCATACACTCTGGTTATAGTGTCTTTATCACACTATATTAGTGGCTTGTGACAGTAATAGCTTTTGTCAGACATTGCCACAAGACTCAGTTCCAGCTCACAAGCTGAAGACATAATGGCGATTCTTCTGTCTCAGCATAAGGACCTGCTTGCCCACTGCTCCCTGACTGGCCAATCAGGTTGTCTTTAAGCCTCTGAGCCAATCAGGGCACACCCTCTCACGTTACTCGGTGCCATGTTTGCGCAATTCGCCCAAAGCAAATCACAAAAACCTCAGATTTGTTCGATACACATTTTTTGTGAAATTCATAACTAATCCGATTTCTAATAAAGTAATGTGTTTTTGATGCAGGCTGCTTTAAAATGTGTACACCATTGCATTTCAGTCTGCCTCTCATCTCCCTACATGTGCCGTCTAAAAGAACAACTGTTTGTTACCCATAGCAACCATTCACAGCACAATCTCAATCTGACTCTCCATGCCTGCTGTCAGAAAATAAGGTCCTTTGTGCTTCAGAGTGGTAATCTCTCTACATGTGCTGACTAACAACAACCAATGATGCAGCGTGCATTTTATATACGTATACACTTCTGTAAGGCGCTGCTTCTCACTCTGCCTGACATATGGCATCGCCTGCATTTCAGATTACCTCTCATCTCCTTGCATTTCCTTTGCAAATGGGCACCTGGGGCAGAAGCACATTTTGCAAAGTTTGCAGTCAATATCAAAGTGTGAGGGCGACCATACATATTCCATAGCTGCTAACCAAATGTTCAGCTATCTCTCCCAAGTTCCTTCCAGGTCCCCCTTCACATTCAGCTCACCCAAACATGTATGCATATTTAGTGGGGAGAGCAGAGAATGCCGCTGCCAGAGACTCCTGGTGGCGGCTTATCTCCCAGGAGAACAAAAGGATCAGGCAAAAAATATTCATTTCACCCGATCCTTTTCTCCCCCAACATCATCTGTCAGGGAGGAATCGTCTGCTTCCCAAACACAATAATCTGTTGGCTGAAGCCACTGAGAATGCACTAATGTGTGTCGGAGCTTATAAAGACAAAAAAAATATTTTAAAAATGGTGGATGTTCTCTTTACCTCTAATTGCGCCTAAGACAACAATTGCTATTTCTAGGTAAGAAACAGCATTAGAAAATATTTATATATGGTCAGGTCCATAATATTGGGACATCGACACAATTTAATATGTATATATAATATATATATAGCCAAGCAGTAGTTCATGGCTTTATTTCTTTACTTTTTCATTCTTCTTAGTCAGTAACCTTTCAAAGTAATCTTTGACATGTATATTGCAGTAAATACTTGCATTTTACATAAAATAAAGCCTTTTCTTACGACTCTGTATTATGTCATTCCTCCCTTATTACTTTTGGGAATGAATTGACAACTATGCTTTACCAATTCCCTTGTCAATAGAGAGGTCTTTACAGTCTGACATTATCAGCAATGATTGGACAGTATCAGACTCTTCAGGGACACGTTCCACTGACAAGGGGAATGGTAGCACCAAGATGTCAATTTATTCAAATATAAATAAAAGGCTCTTCAGAATTGCTATTTTATGGTGAATATAAGTATTTCCTAAAACAGACATGCGGGGGGAGCCAACAAGTTCCCTTTAAAGCGGCTACTTTCTAATAGTTTCACAGTAATATCTATACCTGGAGAGGTATTAAAGGAGTCTGAGTCTGAGGAATAGTTGTTGGTTTGGACAGATGAGGATCTTGTTATTCTTCTATATGGATTTTCTCTGACCGGTGGCTGTGTAAAATGAAAGAAATCACAGTGTTCAATATTACCTCCAAAGAAAAACCGAAATAACAAATGTTATGTCTAATGCTGGCCATAGTGCCGACGATAATGGGTCATAATCATGCAGTCAACATAATTCAATTAACATCTTTTAAAACAACAGGAAATGCATCAGGTACGTTTTAATATGTGTTATGTAATTTGGGAATCTGACAAGTTGTGAATAAACTTTTACAGCGAAATGCCAAGCGGATATCATGGATTTTGTACACAGAATGTATAGATGTGTTCAGATGACTACTATGAATTATCTTGTATTTAGGACACTATTTTGGATGTTTCTATGATCACACATTACAACATCTACTATGTGGTCAATCAAGAACCGCTAGAATTCATGCACACGAGACTCGCACAAGACAATTAATTTTGCCCTCATTTAAAAGTCCATCTGTCAGAAGATTTGTACCTATGACACTGGCTGACCTGGTACATGTGCGCTTGGCAGCTGAAGGCATCTGTGTTGGTCCCATGTTCTTATATGTCTTCGCTGCTGATAAAAATTATGTTTTATTATATGCAAATGAGCCTCTAGGAGCAACGGGGGAGTTACCATTACACTTAGAGGCTCTGCTCCCTTTGCAACTGCCTCACCCTCTGCACTTTGATTAACAGGGCCAGGTGTGATGATATTTTGTTTACCTGGTCCTGTCAATCAATGTGCAGAGGGAGCCGCAGTTGCAGAGAGAGCTGAGCCTCTAAGGCGAATAGCAACGCCCCCGTTGATCCTAGAGGTTTATTTTCATGTATTAAAACTTCATTTTTCTCAGCAACGCAGACACATATGTACATGGGACCAACACAGATGCCTTCGCCGGCCAAGAGCACATGTAACAGGTCAGCCAGTGTCATAGGTACAAATCTGCTGACAGATGGACTTTAAATACAGTGGCGGAAATAATTATTTGACCCCTCACTGATTTTGTAAGTTTGTCCAATGACAAAGAAATGAAAAGTCTCAGAACAGTATCATTTCAATGGTAGGTTTATTGTAACAGTGGCAGATAGCACATCAAAAGGAAAATCGAAAAAATAACTTTAAATAAAAGATAGCAACTGATTTGCATTTCATTGAGTGAAATAAGTATTTGAACCCCTACCAACCATTAAGAGTTCTGGCTCCCACAGAGTGGTTAGACACTTCTACTCAATTAGTCACCCTCATTAAGGACACCTGTCTTAACTAGTCACCTGTATAAAAGACACCTGTCCACAGAATCAATCAATCAAGCAGACTCCAAACTCTCCAACATGGGAAAGACCAAAGAGCTGTCCAAGGATGTCAGAGACAAAATTGTAGACCTGCACAAGGCTGGAATGGGCTACAAAATCATTAGCAAGAAGCTGGGAGAGAAGGTGACAACTGTTGGTGCGATTGTTCGAAAATGGAAGGAGCACAAAATGACCATCAATCGACCTCGCTCTGGGGCTCCACGCAAGATCTCACCTCGTGGGGTGTCAATGGTTCTGAGAAAGGTGAAAAAGCATCCTAGAACTACACGGGAGGAGTTAGTTAATGACCTCAAATTAGCAGGGACCACAGTCACCAAGAAAACCATTGGAAACACATTACACCGCAATGGATTAAAATCCTGCAGGGCTCGCAAGGTCCCCCTGCTCAGGAAGGCACATGTGCAGACCCGTCTGAAGTTTGCCAATGAACACCTGAATGATTCAGAGAGTGACTGGGAGAAGGTGCTGTGGTCTGATGAGACCAAAATAGAGCTCTTTGGCATTAACTCAACTCGCTGTGTTTGGAGGAAGAAAAATGCTGCCTATGACCCCCAAAACACCGTCCCCACCGTCAAGCATGGGGGTGGAAACATTTTGCTTTGGGGGTGTTTTTCTGCTAAGGGCACAGGACAACTTATTCGCATAAACGGGAAAATGGACGGAGCCATGTATCGTGAAATCCTGAGCGACAACCTCCTTCCCTCTGCCAGGAAACTGAAAATGGGTCGTGGATGGGTGTTCCAGCACGACAATGACCCAAAACATACAGCAAAGGCAACAAAGGAGTGGCTCAAGAAGAAGCACATTAAGGTCATGGAGTGGCCTAGTCAGTCTCCGGACCTTAATCCAATCGAAAACCTATGGAGGGAGCTCAAGCTCAGAGTTGCACAGAGACAGCCTCGAAACCTTAGGGATTTAGAGATGATCTGCAAAGAGGAGTGGACCAACATTCCTCCTAAAATGTGCGCAAACTTGGTCATCAATTACAAGAAACGTTTGACCTCTGTGCTTGCAAACAAGGGTTTTTCCACCAAGTATTAAGTCTTTTTTTGTTAGAGGGTTCAAATACTTATTTCACTCAATGAAATGCAAATCAGTTGCTATCTTTTATTTAAAGTTATTTTTTCGATTTTCCTTTTGATGTGCTATCTGCCACTGTTACAATAAACCTACCATTGAAATTATACTGTTCTGAGACTTTTCATTTCTTTGTCATTGGACAAACTTACAAAATCAGTGAGGGGTCAAATAATTATTTCCGCCACTGTATACACAATCCATAAAGCATAATCATCACAATAAGGTGTCATACAGAGTCCATAAGGTCCAGTCTTTCTCTTGTTTAGTTCAGCGATCTTGGATAGCAATAGTGAGCAGCAGACTACTGCTAACCAAGACCGTTGAACTAAGCAAGAGAAAGACTGGATCTTATGGACTCGGTATGACACCTTATGGTGATGATTATACTTTACGGAAAATGTATATTTAAAAAAAAAAGAGAAGAACGGTTTCAAAATTCATCGTTTTGTGCACTTTATTTGTTGATGTTTCTATGATGACAGTAATGCCCATAATGCATTTATTATGATACTTGCAGTATTCATATGCTTCATGTTATACCTATACTTTTGCCATTGACTTCCATTAAAGATAAAAGATGTATACGAAATTATACTTTTTTTTTTTTATAATGTTTACTGAGAAGCATACTCAACGGAACTTTTCAATAGGGCAATTGTATCCTGATGGACGTGTCTAAAAGATTGCTGCTAAAAGCCAACTCTTTTGACATACCTTTTTTTGGGCTTTTTTTGAACATAGAAGACCATATGGGCCATTTTGTCTGACTTACATTATTTTCTCATAGATTTATGTTTTTTTTCCAGGCATGGTTAAATTCACTTACTGTTTTTTTTTCCCATCACATCTTCTGGAGGTTTGTTCCAAGTAGCCACTACTCTTAATTAAATAATATTTTTGACATTGCTTTTGATCATTGTCCCATGCGTCCCTTTGTTCTTGAGTTTAGTTTTTTTTATTATTGAAAAGCTTTCCTTCACACATGGTGAAATAACTGATCTAGCTGCAGATCATGCTGCAGATTACCAGCGGTTTTCACGCTACACGTGGAAGGGGTGGACTCCATGATGGAAATACGCACTTTTCGTAGTACACAGTGTCCATGCCATAGTTTTTAAAACTTGCAGCTCATTTTCCACAACACCTTGCTTATTTCCAATATAGATTCAAAGCCCTACCCACATCATTTTACTGGAAATTGCTTTGGAAATGTTGTGTGGAATCCAAACCCCAATGCTGCTGGATCTAAATTATTCAACTTTAACATATTTAACAGTTTCCATCATGTACCCATTTTTCCTTTAAGGTATGTCCACATAGAACTGAATAGCTGATGATAACGGACATGGATTTAGGTGTGGCAGATTCGCAGCATTTTACAGAACCAGCAAAGTGAACAAGAGTTTAAAGACATAATCCCCCAAAAAATAACATTCAAAAAGAAAGAGAAAGAACAGATAGAATGTGCTATTCATTGATCTATTGCTTCTCAGCATAATTATCTGTATATGACATTAAACTGTATACAAGGCCATTTGTATATGTTTTGATCCAAATGCATAAGCCTATTCACCACATCAGGGTAGCATTCCTTGAGTGGGTCCCTACTCTAATTTGGCACAGTACTATGTGGCGACCACCACAAATGCACAATTGCGCCCGCAGGCAGTGCAACCCAGCAGTCCAACAGTACCCTTGCTGTCAGAACAAGACCCTTTGGCACTGGGCCCCACCAACCCACAAACAGTCCTACAGCAACCACGCAGCACTGGATAACGTGAACAGATGTCAAAAGCTCATCCTTCTATTTGGTCTCAGAAACTAAACTAAAACAAGCAGGTGCCGCTCCAAATTAAGTAAGAGTAAGAACCCACTTGAAAAAAACAGCCTTGGCGTGGTGAGTGATCAAAATGTATACAAACGGCCTCGTATACAGTTTATGAATTATGGTGTTGTACACAAATAATTATGCTGAGAAACCATTAAAATTCCTTCTTTTCTTTTGGAATTTTACACGTCAGAAAAAAAAGCTCTGCAGAGTAGAACTTAAATCCACAGCACATCAGTTTTTGCTGCAGATTTCCACTATGGATTTCACCCCTTGCGATGCACAGGGTGAAATCCTCAGAAAATCCACAGCAAAATCCATATGTAAGGCTAGGTTCACAGGGATTATTTTACTGCAGAGTTAGGCCTCATGCACACCGCTGTTGCCCGGCCGAGCCCGTAGTCCGCAATATACAGGCACCAGCCATATGCAAACTGTATCATGGATGCAGATCTATTCATTTGAATGGGTCCACGATCTGGGAGGTACGGTGCGGTGCAGATCAGAGGCACGGATTTTAAGCTCTATGAAGCACTTCCATGGGTTCTCTGTCCATGCCTCTGCACCGCAAAAAAAGTAGAGCATGCACTACTTTCTTGCAGTGCAGACCATCAGATGCAAATCGTGGACCCCATTCAAGTGAATGGGTCAGTGCCCATGCATTGCAGTCGTGTGCATGAGGCCTTATCCTTCATAAATTACATCCCATACTACTTTAACCTCTATGAACATAGGAAGTTTGAACCTGGCTGTAAGACTTTTCATATCCGTGACTGAAGTCCAGATTGAATTTACTTCAATATGTGATCAGTGAGATTTTTCTATTTTTATAGTATTAATTGGCCTAATAATAAACACTTCCTGAGATTTTACATAAATTTGAGAATGTGAAAATGGGTTATCATTCATTCATCTATTTTTAGATTACCGGTACCACATTGTTCATAACATCTCTCACCTTAAAATAACCATGCTGATGGATATAAAATAGGCAATAAATGAGAATAAAACATACACCATGATATTACTAATATTAGTGAAGCTGAATGGTAATTACCAACCTACTTCTCGGTTGTATGAAATGTGCCTTACTACTCTAATTGTTTCCTCAAACTCTGAGTCATCCCATGCCTGGGCTGCTTCTTACAGATATGAATCATGACTATTCATGGAAGAGGTTTGTGGTCACTGAACAAGCAGCAGTAAAAAAAATAGAATGTATTGCCTTGGTTTTTCTGTGGAAGCAGCCTGAGCCCACCCCCCATGTCCGGTGACAAGAAGTCGACCAACCCCCAATGACCACAGCGGCACCCAGAATAATAACTGCCCTGACCAGTCTTTTCTGCACCCCAGTGTAGAGCTGACAGAAAAATCACTAAACTCTGCTGGCCAGTCAGATGAGTCTTGGGTTTTTATTTGGGTCCATTTGCAAGGAGTGCCAAGTTCTTCAAAACTCTATCATAGTTGCCAAAGTCCGGTATTTTCAGAAACAATACTGGCAAATTTGGCTTGTTCTGGGTCAGTATGAATTGAGATTATATGAACATCGCACAGAAGTGGACTTTCACAGGTGAGTTTGGGGCTTACCATAAATGCTCTGAATTTGCCAATCATAATGTTGGTAAGTTTGCTCCACTGAGTCACAGTGTGGCATGTGGGTTAGAAACTAGGTGAGAAAATATAAGCACCTACTGCTAAAGCCATCAGGGTACGAACCCCTACTGCGGTGGCTGCATGCATCTAAAATCACCCGGTTTTCAAACTGCTTTTTAAAAGTGTTTTCCGAGACTTACTCTGGATAGGTCATCGTTATCTGATCGGTAGGGGTCCGACACCCGGGACCCCAACAGATGAGCTGTTTGAGACGGCAGGGGCACTCGCAGTAGCACAGCAGCTTTGCCTGGTCCGAGTGACAGCACGTTCATTGATCACATGGCCTAGGCACAGCTCAGCCCCACAGAAGTGAATGGGGCTGAGCTGCAACACCAAGCACAGCTACTATACAATGTACAGAGAAGGCCACAGAATCACAGGAGAGCAGAGCAGGTGCCTTCTCAAACAGCTGATCAGCGAGGGTCCTGGGTGTTGGACCCCCACCGATCAGATACTAATGAGCTATCCAGAGGGTAGGTCGTCAGTATTAAAGTCTCGGAAAAACCCTTTTAACTGGTGTGGGGATTCACTCTGGTAGTTAGGACTAGCGGATGCAGTATAGAGGCAAAGTACACAGTTCTTGAATCAAACAGCGGTGTTTATTCACACATTGGTGTATATCAAAATGCAGATAAGGTGTATCACAAAACGCAGGTGGCTTGGTGTTTGTTCACACACAAGGAAAGTCCAAAAACAATAAAAGTCACCTTTTATCCTGGGTGTTAATTCACACCCTGTTAGCCGTTCAGCCTCATCAAGTCCATAGGCGGCCTGTTCGCCTTTAGAGGGGCCTGAGTCCTCCAGCCCGGATCAAACCTCAAATCCCAGCACAGCTCTCAGTTCACAGCACACAGACTCCTGAGCTCCACTGTCAGAGGGAGGTAAATCCACACACCTGGCAGTGCTGGCTGGTTTTTATGCCTGGCAAAACCCGGCCTGGTAGTCACCCACCCAGCACTTTGACTACTCCCAGTAAGACTTAACAAATCACTTGTATGTCGATAAAATGACACCGCGCTCAGCTGATCACTGATGACCCTAACTGCCAGCTTACTAGGACCATGTGGTACCGTTTCACATCAGCCTTGTCATCAAGATTACCTTGTTTCTGATGTATGAAATGGAAGTATCGCTTTGTCCAAGGTCTCGATCTGTACGGATTCTTCTGCGCAGAGGGTTTTACAGGTAAAAGGCTGTTTGGAGTTCGCCCCGGCCGGTAGCGAAGCTCCGCTAATACTCACGCTCACAACGGGAGCTGGTGACGTCACCACTTTGAGCATACGGGCTGCTGTAAGCACAAAAAAAACACCAATGCGTTTCTCAGGCTAGAAATGGTTAAAATGGACACACGGGGAGGAGACTTTATTAAAAGTATGTCTAAAAAAGAAACACAATGGATTTTTAATATGGATACACTGGTTCCAAGGGGTCTAAATACAGAAATCGAGTTATTCGGTTTTGAATAAAAAACTATCGGATTAGTGACGCTGGAGGTAAATAACATCGAAAGCGGGGATAATAAAAAAAAGGCCATCAATAGCACCCAAGCGATTCCCTGACGAAGAGGAGCGCACTGCTCGAAACGCGTTGGATGTTTTTTGGTGCTTACAGCAGCCCGTAGCTCAAAGTGGTGACGTCACCAGCTCCCGTTGTGAGCGTGAGTATTAGCGGAGCTTCGCTACCGGCCGGGGCGAACTCCAAACAGCCTTTTACCTGTAAAACCTTCTGCGCAGAAGAATCTGTGCAGATCGAGACCTTGGACAAAGTGGTACTGCGATTTCATACATCAGAAACAAGGTAATCTTGATGACAAGGCTGATGTGAAACGGTACCACATGGTCCTAGTAAGCTTGCAGTTAGGGTCATCAGTGATAGGCTGAGCGCGGTGTCATTTTATCTACAGTGCTGCCCATAATTATTTATACCCCAGGCAAATTTTGACTTAGTTACTTTTATTCAACCAGCAAGTAATTTCTTGACGGGAAATGACATAGGTGTCTCCCAAAAGATAATAAGACAGTGTACAAAAGGCATTATTCTGGGAAAAAAAAAAACATTTTTCAGCTTTTATTTACAATTTGAGCAAAAAATAGAAGATGTTCAGCACTGTGGAAAATCTCAGAGGACGTGGTCGGAAGCCAAAAGTGACACCTGTGCTGGCCAGGAGGATAGTTAGAGAGGTGAAAAAGAATCCAAGGATCACCACCAAGGCCATCCTGGTGAATCTGGGCTTTGCTGGTGGCAATATCTCAAGGCAGACAATCCAACGGACACTGCACAATGCAGACCAAGGAGGACACCACATCTCCAGATAAGGCACACAAAAGCTTGCTTGGCCTTTGCAAAAGCTCATCTGGACAAAGAAGAAGACTTCTGGTCTTCTGTGTTATGGTCAGATGAAACAAAAATTTAATTGTTTGGTCACAATGATGTTTCCTTCATTTGACGTAAAAAAGGAGACGCCTTCAACACAAAGAACACCATCTCCACTGTCAAACATGGTGGTGGGAACCTAATGCTTTGGGGGTGTTTTTCAGCCAATGGACCAGGGAACCTAATCACAGTAGACGGCACCATGAAAAAAGAGCAATACATGAGGATTCTAAACTACAACATCAGGTAGTCTGCAGAGAAACATGGCCTTGGGCACCAGTGGACATTTCAGCATGACAATGACCCAAAACACACAGCAAAAGTGGTGAAGAAATGGTTAGCAGACAACAACATTGACGTTTTGGAGTGGCCCTGCCAGAGTCCAGACTTGAATCCAATTGAGAATCTGTGGAGGGAGCTAAGGATCAGGGTGATGGCAAGAAGACCCTCCAACCTGAAAGATTTGGAGCTCATTGCTAAAGATGAATGGGCAAAAATACCTGTGGAGACATGCAATAAGCTGGTCTGCAATTAAAGCAAGCGTTTGATTGCTGTAATAGCCAATAAAGGCTTTTCTATTGATTATTGAGAAGGGTATGAATAATTTTGGACTGGACACTTTTTGCTCAAATGTAAATAAAAGCTGAGAAATGTTTTTTTTCCACAACAATGCCTCTTGTATATCGTCTCATTATCTTTTGGGAGACACCTGTGTCATTTCCCGTCAAAAAATTACTTGCTGGTTGAATAAAAGTAACTTTAAGTCAAAATTTGCCAGGGGTATGAATAATTATAGGCAGCACTGTACATACAAGTGATTTGTTAAGTTTTCTGTGGCAGCTATTACGGAGCTGTATAGACACTGCTGCTTGCTTGGTGTAACTAGCGCCGGTGGTTAATTCATTTTATACTCCCAGTAAGAGCCATACCGGATTATCTATGACAGCTAGGGCTGCACGATAAATCGAAAAAATAATCGAATCGCGATAATCGGCAAATGCGATATGGCGATTTGGCCGACCCGAAAATGCCGCAATTATATATGAAGGGGCCCCACGCACATAACTGGCTTTGTGTGTAAAGTATTTTACTAGTGTGTGAAACAATCTCTCTCCTATTGATAACAGGTCCAGCCTCTGTACTCACTTTCACGATGAATGCACTGCAGCGAACGGCAGCGAGCGGGCCGGCCGGCGCGTGACTGACGTCACTTAGTAACGCTCCTGCTTCCTGAAGTGGGAGGAGCGTTACTAAGTGACGTCAGTCACGCGCCGGCCAGCTCGCTGCCGCTCACTGTAGTGCATTCATCGTGACAGTGAGTACAGAGGCTAGACCTGTTATCAATAGGAGAGAGATTGTTTCACACACTAGTAAAATACTTTACACACAAAGCCAGTTATGTGCGCAGTTTAGGACACATGAGGGGAAACATAGGGCCATGAGGGGGACCAGCATAAGATGCTATATGTCTTATGCTGCCCCCCCTCATGGCCCTATGTGTCATAGCACAGATCCCCCACAACACAGCGTCCTCCACAGATCCCCCACAACACAGCGTCCTCCACAGATCCCCCACAACACAGCACTCCACAGATCCCCCACAACACAGCATCCTCCACAGATCCCTCACAACACAGCGTCCTCCACAGATCCCCCACAACACAGCGTCCTCCACAGATCCCCCACAACACAGCGTCCTCCACAGATCCCCCACAACACAGCGTCCTCCACAGATCCCCCACAACACAGCGTCCTCCACAGATCCCCCACAACACAGCGTCCTCCACAGATCCCCCACAACACAGCGTCCTCCACAGATCCCCCACAACACAGCGTCCTCCACAGATCCCCCACAACACAGCGTCCTCCACAGATCCCCCACAACACAGCGTCCTCCACAGATCCCCCACAACACAGCATCCTCCACAGATCCCCCACAACACAGCGTCCTCCACAGATCCCCCACAACACAGCGTCCTCCACAGATCCCCCACAACACAGAGTCATCCACAGACCCCCCACAACACAGCGTCATCCACAGATCCCCCACAACACAGCGTCATCCACAGACCCCCCACAACACAGCGTCATCCACAGATCCCCCACAACACAGCGTCATCCACAGACCCCCCACAACACAGCGTCATCCACAGACCCCCCACAACACAGCGTCATCCACAGATCCCCTATAACTATGTCATACCCAGCCGCGTCAGCGGCTCATATGGGAAAATCCAAGCAAATAGACCTCTAGCACAATTCCCTTAAAATATTGCATCGCATATCGTTATCGCAATTTTTAGGGCCCTAATCGCAATCGCACAAAATTCCCATATCGTGCAGGCCTAATGACAGCCATGCTAAATCTCAAGGTGTCAATAAAATACCGGCTCTTAGTTCACCGAGGCCAGGAACCTCGGTGACACATACCTTCCATCCACGATGATTCCAGGTACCTTCTTACACTGGCCATACAAATTTAACAATAATAATGCAGTGTTGCCAGTTCACGTCACTTAAATCAATCCGATGCAATTAAACCATATTTTATTGTGTAAAAAAAAGAAGAAAAAAGGACGATGAGCTCACGGAAGCAAATGATGATGATTATCCATCTCGGAAGAGTTAGGCCATCCTCAAACAAGTTGAAATTCACTATTCTACAAGTTTGTAGACTAGATTGATTACAAATGGACAGCCTTTTACTCCCTGGTGCAAAATAATATGACAGCCAGAGTCCCACTGTAATAGTCAAAATCAGAGAAACCTCTGACCCAAGCCGTTTAACCCTTCAGTTGCTGCAGACAATTGTCACCTCAACATTCATGTTGTTGCGTCAAGGGGGCTCCCTCTGTAAGAATATTAGTGTCCTGTGATCATGGATGTGGGCCTGACACAGGTGTCACAGTCTAACATAGGCTCCTGTCTATTAGGCTACATTTATACAACAGTGAAAAACGGAGGTGTGACAAACTTTTTTTTAACGGCCATCACACATCCGTAAGAATATTGGTAGTCTA
The DNA here is from genome assembly GCF_905171765.1 of Bufo bufo. Taxonomy (NCBI): domain Eukaryota; kingdom Metazoa; phylum Chordata; class Amphibia; order Anura; family Bufonidae; genus Bufo; species Bufo bufo. Next base: position 593,662,676 of record NC_053391.1, read on the forward strand.
TAGGGTTATCCACATGGCAGTTATTTTGACGGCCAGTGAATAACGGACGTCAAAAAATAGATATGTTCTATCTTGTCCGTTTTCACTGACCAACAACCCCCATACAATTGAATGGACCGTTTTTTCTGTTTCTCAGAAAGGCATCAATGAAAAATGTCTGTCAAAAACTGTTTTTAGGCATGGCCTAATATGTTGCGTGAAAAACTGCAAGCTGCAGGAATAAAATGCAATTAACAATGGCAGAACTGCTATATTTTTTTTTGTATTGCTAATTGACAAGTGATAGGTACCCCAAAATGGTGGTATTGAAAAATACAAATCAGCCCGCAAAAAACAAGCCTTCATATAGGTACATTGATGGAAAAATAAAAAATTATGGCTGTTAAAATGAGACAATGAAAAAAAAATTAAAATAAATGTTTGACTCAAAAAAGGGCAGGCCTTAAGGGGTTAAACAGTTGTCAATATTTCCAGGAGTTGGCCTCACAGCAAATTTAATCCAAGGTCAGACTATTTAATGCTCAGGAATAAAAATCCAAGGCCTCTGTAAGTACATTGAAAGTTTACATTCATGACAACATAGCTAGAAGTCGACTGAACAAATATAGCTTCAACCCCTTAATGACCAGGCTTTGCTTGGGCCTTAACCATGCAACTTTTTTTTTTCATTGCTGTAATCCAAGAGCCATACATTTTTTTTTCATGTTGACGCAGCTGTATGAGGGCTTGCGTTTTGTGGCATGAGTGGTATTTTTAATGCCACCATTTTAGGGCACATTCCTGATTAAGGGTTCATGCAAACAACATGCGTTGCTGAGTCTGAGAAACACAGTCCATGTGTCGGCTGCATCTCCCCAACCAGCAGCAGCCCCTCAGACCCAAACTGACTACATTATAATGTTGTAGCGCCCCCTACCTTCAGAACCTCCAAACACAAACCAAAGCAGCCCTGGCTTACACCGCAACTCATTTTCTCCAGTGTTGCTCCAGGAGTGCCAAATGCCTATGGAGAAAAACTCACACACCAGAAAATTTCCTCCATTACAAATTTATGCTAAGAACCTATAACTCTGCCCTCCAGCTCGCCAAACAGAACTACTTCACGACCCTAATCTCTTCACTGTCCAACAACCCAAAAAAACATCTTTGACACTTTTCACTCCCTCCTCAGTGTTAAAATGCAGGTGCCTATCACAGACCCTGTGCTGAAGATCTGGCCACCTACTTCACAGAGAAAATAGAAACATCCAGAATGAAATCAGCTCCCAGCCACTAAGTGTCATTGATCCCCTTCCCCCTGCATCTCCTCTGGCTCACTGTCAACGTTTGACCCAGTCATGGAAGAAGTGTCCAGACTCCCCTCTTGTTGTCGTCCTATCACATGCACTTCTGACCCCATTCTCTCACATATCCTCTAGTCTCTCTCTCTGGCTGTCACCACTCGCCTAACAAAAATCTTCAACCTCTCTCCCTCTTCTGGTATCTTCCCCTCTTTCAAACACTCTATCATTACTTCATTATTAAAAAAAATATATATAAAAACCTTCTCTTGACACGTCCCGCACAACTAACTACAGATCAGTCTTCAATCTTCCCTTCATCTCTAAACTCCTGGAGCATCTGGTCTACTCTTGCCTCATCCACTATATTTCTGTTCACTCTCCTTGATCCATTACAAGCTGGTTTTCGCACTCTACATTCTACAGAAACTGCCCTCAAAGTGACTAACGACCTCCAGACAGCAAAATGCAATGGCGACTACTCTCTGTTCATTCTCCTTGACCTCTCTGCAGCTTTTGACAGTGTAGAACACCATCTCCTACTCGCCATGCTCCAATCTATCGGCCTAAAGGACAATGCCCTCTCCTGGTTTTCTTCAAATCTCTGACCACTCTTTAGTGTATCATTTGCTGTCTCCACTTCTCCTCTCCCTCTTAATGTTGGGGTTCCTTAGGGTTTAGTCCTAGGCCCTCTCCTCTTCTCTATCTACACAGCCCCAATTGGACAGACCATCAGCAGATTTGGTTTCCAGTACCATCTCTATGCAGGTGACACACAAATATACACTTCATCCCCCGACATAACCCCTGCTTTATTACAGAATACCAGTGACTGTCTTTCTGACGTCTCTTACATCATGTCCTCTCTTTCTGAAACTGAATCTTTCAAGAACTGAAATTCTTGTGTTCTCTCAATCTACTAACCTACTTAAACTAGATATCTACATCTCAGTGTGTGGCACTACCATTCGGCCTAGGCAGCACACCAGCTGTCTAGGTGTTATATTTGTCAGTGATCTTTACTTTAATCCCTATCTCTTGGCCACTGCTTATGTCACCTGCACCTCAAAAACATTTCTAGAATCCACCCCTTTCTCACTATGCAAACAAAAACTTTCATTGTTGCCCTGTTCTATTCCAGTCTCGATTAACGTAACTCACTATTAATTGGCTTCCCCTTCACCAGACTTTCCCCTCTCCAATCTATCGTTAATGCAGTAGCCAGGGTCACCTACCTGTCTAACCGCTACTCCCATGCCTCCGCCCAGTGCCAGTCATTACAATGGTTGCCCATACAGTATAGAATCTAATTTAAACTGCTCATTCTCACCCACAAAGCTTTCCACAGTGCTGCACCCTCTACATCTCTTCCCTCATCTCTACCGCCCTACCCATGCTCTACACTGTGCAAACGATTTACGACTGACATCCACCATAATTTGAATCTTTCACTCCTGGCTCCAAGACTTCTACCGAGCTGCACCAGTTCTCTGGAATGCGCTGCCCCAAGAAATTAGGTTAAATCACAATATACACAGTTTCAGGCGCTCCCTAAAAACACATCTTTTTACAGTGGGTGGCCTATCACATCCCCTGATCTAACTCCTCTCTCTATATATATATATATATATATATATATATATATATATATATATATATATATATATATATATATATATATATATATATATATATATATATATATATATATATATACACAGCCCATTTATCATCATTTCCTTAACCTGATCCTCCACGAGACCCATGCAACCCAAAAGCACTAAAGATATCGGCTGAAGACTGGCTCATGCAGCTTTATATCTAATCCCCTATTTTCCCAGGATGGCTGGACCATTGTACAAAACAAGCACTTTTACCTTTTGTGTCACCCCTTTGCCCTCATAGATTGTAAGCTCTTGCGAGCAGGAACCTCATTCCTCTGATTATAATTATTGACTTGTCTGTTGCCATGTTATTTATGACTGTTCGTACATGAACTCCTGAATTGTAAAGCGCTGCATAATAAGTTGCCGCTATATGAATAAAGATTCTTATTATTAAGATTATTATAGTGATTTCTGATGGAGTGAGGTCCTATCTGATTGCAAGTCTATTGTACTGTACTCACATCATCATGTAGGCCTTAGATCAGAGAGGAACTCACTGCATCAGAAATCAGAATGTCAGCAGTCAATTCAGGTCAGAGGAGCCACCATCGGTTTGAGAGATATGGCTGACACTCCGGCCGTGTTTTCCGGACTGAGCATGTTCGTGTACTGAAGTCCTAATTTTTATTAATTCTTTCTACGGGGCGTGTTAAAAAGACCAGCAAGTCTGCTATTGATTTTTGCTTTTTAAAATTTGCCACGTTCATGGTGCAGTATTAAATACTATTATCTATTAAAGGGCTTCTGTCACCCCCCAACCCCCAATTTTCAGTTTTTGACTTATTATATTTGTTAATGTAAGCAGATTCCATATATGCCCCTCTTACCTCGGGCTGTGCAGTAATTACAGTAAAAAACATACTTTTATTATATGTAAATTTCTTCACTACCAGCAAGTTGGGCGAACTTGCTGGTAGCCGCCGCTTACTCAGTTTGAAAAAACGCCCCCTTCTCCACTTGATTGACAGGGCCAGCGAGCGCTCTCCTCCTCTCGCTGGCCCTGCCTGCAGCCTCAAATCCCGCGCCTGCGCCGTACCGGTCGTCATTCGGCTCAGGCGCTCTGAGAGAAGGACGGCCGCTCCTTCCTCAGTGCGCCTGCGCCGATGACGTCAGCCCTACACCCGGAAGAGTAAGTTTTTTACTGTAATTACTGCACTGCCCGAGGTAAGAGGGGCATATATGGAATATGCTTACATTAACAAATATAATAGGTCAAAAACTGAAAATTGGGGGTTGGGGGGGTGACAGAAGCCCTTTAATACTATTATCTTTATTCTACGGTACCAAGTATCTATAGTTTTTTAAATGTTTTACTATTTCTGTGAAAAAACACTTTAAGAAAAAAATAAAATCCTTTGTTTGTGGTGCCATCTTCTAAGCCATACTGTTTTTTTTTTTTTTTTCATTTTTCCCCATCAACAAAGTTGAGTGAGAGCTTGTTTTTTTTCTGGGATGAACTTACATTTTCAGTGGTTCAATTTTTAGGTACATGCAACTTTTTAATCAAATAATTTTGTTGGCGAGATGATAAAAATAACAACTTTGACATTTTACATTTACATTTTTTTTTTAGGGTTTTCACTGTGCAGGTTAAAGAGTATAATAATAATAATAATAATTAAATAATTTAGTGATGCCAACAATGTGTATTTTTTTCTTTTTACTTTTTGATATAAAAATTGTTTGTTTCTTTAGTTTTTTTTAAACATTTCTTTTTACAATTTTTTAAGCCCCACTAGGGGAGTTGAACATCTTATAGACTGAATGGTATATTACACTGCAGTACTTCTGTATTGAAGTGTATTATACCCGTCAATGTCTGGCAGGGCCTAATGGGCTTCTGTATATAGCAAGACTTGTTAGGCTTCTGGCTGCCACAGCAACCCTTTGGCACCAAATGACTGCATTGCGTGGAGGGTAATGGCGAGGTCAGTCACTGTGACCAAGCTTTTAAATGCCATGGTCATTATTGACCACAACATCTAAGGGTTTAAATGACTAGGATTGGAGTTATCTCTGATCCTGACCACTGCAGCAGGACCTTGACTGTCAGTTACAGACAAGCTCTGTGGTGATCACACATGTACATCAGAACATGGTAAATAACCACATTCCTGGACATACGTACAGTACATGTACTGTACGTGAGAAAGCAGGAAGGAGTTAATGGAAAGAGGGCAAAGAAAAAGCCCATTCTCTCCCTCTAAAAATATGGTAGCATAACTTGCAAATTTGTATCTTTGGCCTAATAAAACCAAGGTGGGGATGTCTGATCATCATAGCACAAAATTAAATTTATATTGTATTTTTTATTGGAATATTCTTTGTCCAGAAGCTTAGGCCTTGTTCACATTTCAGTGTTCACATGATGTCTGTGAAAAAATTTGTCCATGCTCCATCCGTGACGTATCCGTGTTCCCGTTATTTGCCCTCTGTCTGTCATCCATATTCCACAGGTATTGCTTAGGCTACTTTCACACTCGCGTTTGGTGCGGGTCCGTCATGGATCTGCACAAACGCATCCGTTCAGATAATACAACCAACTGCATCCGTTCAGAACGGATCCGTTTGTATTATCTGTAACATAGCCAAGACGGATCAGTCTTGAACACCATTGAAAGTCAATGGAGGACGGATCCGTTTTCTATTGTGCCATAGAAAACGGATCCGTCCCCTATGACTTACATTGTGTGTCAGAACGGATCTGTTTGGCTCAGTTTCGTCAGACGGACACCAAAACTCTGCAAGCAGCGTTTTGGTGTCTGCCTCCAAAGCGGAATGGAGACGGAACGGAGGCAAACTGATGCATTCTGAGCAGATCCTTATCCATGCAGAATGCATTAGGGTAAAACTGATCCGTTTTTGGACCGCTTGTGAGAGCCCTGAACGGATCTCAAAAAACGGAAAGCCAAAACACCAGTGTGAAAGTAGCCTTAGCTGAAAATTAATTTCAAAAGCATCTCCTATCAGTGGTCAGTGAAAAACGGACAGACCACAGTAGTGCAGGTCTCCATGATTTTTTTCACTGACCCACGGTCAGTAAAACAATACTGGTGTGAGAAGAAACATATTAAAGGGGTTGTCCGGGTTCAGAGCTGAACCCGGACATAACTCCATTTTCACCCAGGCAGCACCCCTGATGTTAGCATGCTCCGATGCGCTCCCTTGCCCTGCTCTAGATTGCGCAGGGCAAGGGTTCTTTTGTTTACAATAACACACTGCCGGGCAGAAGCTTCCGCCCAGCAGTGTGTTCAGTGACGTCACCAGTTTTGATGAGCGTGCTTTAGCGCTGCCGTAGCCGTTTTACAGGTTAGGGCAGCGCTAAAGCCCGGCCATCAGTGCTGGTGACGTCACCGGGCTTCCTTGCAGCCCCATGGAGAGCCCGATGCGTCACCAGAACTCCGGAAAATGCCTTTGCCCTGCACGATTTAGGGCAGGGCAAAGGAGAGCATCGGAGCATGAACTGCTCAAGGGGGGATGCCTGGGTGAAAATGGAGGTAATTCCAGGTCCAGCTCTGAATCCGGACAACCCCTTTAAAATGAATGGGTACGTGTGCAGTCCATAGAAAATGCTGACTGAAAAAGTCAGTGAAAAAAGGAAATGTGAACAATGCCTTAATGTGATTATGCACCCTATAAAACCTCATTTTAAATTACAGAAAGGACTTTCTTTTTATGCTCCAAATTCCTGCATAGACAGACATATACAGAAGACATAAACTCACCACCTGCAGCCGCCACTAGAGGGAGTTTAAGAGCTAGCTATTTTACCGTTGGAAGTTTTATACTCAATTACAGTATTTTGTAAGGGCCTTGGCTCCTTCTACTGATGTCAGGCAATAAGCCTGATGTGCACAAAAGCTACTAGAAATACATTTTGGAATTTGCAAAGATGATACCAGCTACCACTTCTTTGTCTACATGCATATGTGCTAGAGCTGTGAAAAACTTTCAGCAATTTCCATAAAGAGGTACGGTAAGTAACAGTTCTTGCAAAGCAAAATCTATAGCAGGGCCATTATTTATGACTGGTCAATTCTTATGATGCAGTGGGTCTTTTGGATCTCCTCAGGCACCAGGTGTAACTGCTACCCCTGCACACACTATACAGTAGGTATCCCTGCATGTAATTACTGCAAAATCCATCATCAAATCATTTGAATGTAAAAAATATTCTACAGTTTTCAAACCAGCACCTGGATCTGAATTCTTTTGTAATCGCATGCAATTAAAAATGTAGCATAGCCACTGAGCTATTCAATAAAATATATCTGTATAGCACCACCTGCTGTTTGTTTTTTCTTATTTCTCTGTCCTGCTCACTGAGATGGCCGCACATGCTCAGTTTCATCCTTCAACTGCCTCCTGAGTTGTGATAGGGAGAGCATGGACACGCCCCCTGAGCTGTGATAGGGAGAGCTGAGACACGCCCCCTAAGCTACAGCAGAACAGACACTCCCATTGACCTGCCAGCTTGATATAAATCCAGCAGAGCAATGAGTGGGGAGATCTCTGGATCCATGTGCTGGTTCTCTATGTGATGTATGTGTGTTATCATGCAACGGGTTTATTCAAAACAAAGGTACACACCATAATCTTCACCGGCTTTTTGCCAACATACAGGCCCCTGGTGGGTCTGCTCGCTCCATCCTGTCAATAGATGCCTCTAAGGCCTTTGACAGGGTGGAGTGGCGGTTTCTGTGGAGGGTTCTGGAGAGGATGGGCTTTGGGGAGAGATTTATAAACATGATTAAAACACTTTATAGATCCCCTACGGCCAGGCTGAGTCTCAACGGGAGCCTTACTCCCAAGATTGATTTAAACAGAGGTACCCCGAAGGGCTGCCCACTATCCCCACTCTTATTCGATATTTACATTGAGCCCCTGGCCCTGGCTGTTAGGCAGGATGCTCAAATTAAAGGCTTTGGAATACTAGGTGAGGAAGATCGTATTTCTCTATATGCGGATGATGTTCTTTTTTTTGCAGATAATACAGAGATAACTGTCCCAAGAATTATCCATACTGTTAAACTATTTGGTGAGGTATCAGGCCTAGATATGAACTGGTCAAAGACTATTCTGATGCCAATAGACCCAGTGTCTCAAGAGGAATCTTTGATAACCCAGTTAGATCTTGTTGATACCTTTCAATACTTGGGTATGACAATATAACCCAAGGTTGAAGATCTGGTACATCTTAATCTGACCCTATTGATAACAAAAACGAGGGCAAAAATAGGGTCTTGGCTGAGACTACCCCTATCCAGAGCGGATCGAGTTTCACTGGTTAAAATGGTAATTATACCCCAATTCCTCTATGTTCTTAGGAATTTACCTACCTGGATAGAGGATAAATATTTCAAATTGATGGAAAGAATAATCAATGACCTGACCTGGGGAAGAAAACGAGTGAGACTTAAATTGGAATATCTGTATAAGCCTTTGGACCATGGGGGTTTAAACCTCCCATGCTTTAAAGGCTATTTCATTGCCGCCCAGTTATGGACGTGCAGCGAATGGCCAAATAGTACTTTTCTAACCAGCCTGGTAAGAAGTTCTGCATATGATAATATATTTACGCTTTTGGAATCTGGGTCATTGACTAATAGTGACCGGGGGTTCAAAGGCACTATAAAACTACTATTGAAAATATGGGCTGTCATTAGAGAATGGTTGGGGGTAAAGGGATCACTAACATTCACGCCCCTTTGGCATAATACTCACAGATATTAGATGGTATAGCAAAGTATCAATTCTGGCAAAAGAATGGGATTCTTTATTTGGCACAGGTTGTTAAAAATTGAGAAATTAAGTCATTTGTGGAATTGTCACATAGTGTAGAGAATTTGTCATGGTTTCGGTATTTTCAGCTTCGTTCGGCACTTTTTAGTCTCGATAACAAATCACTTTTAGAAATAGATAATTCCTCCCCGTTAAATGAGAGGTTTGGGAAGACACCAGCAAGAATGAAGATTTCGAATATATATAAGTTATTAATTAGGTCACGGTTTTCTGAGACACAATCACCAGGGCAAAAGGCCTGGGAGAGGGACTGCCCAAATTTACAAAGCGTAGGGTGGGGGAGTATTTTCACTAATTTAGACGTACTTTCTCACAATTTTAATCATGTTCTAATATAGTTCAATATTTACCATAGATTATATGTTACCCCTACTTGGTTAAACAGGTGTGGAATAAGAGCCTCCCCCAATTGCCCTCGATGTGATACTGCTGGTGCGGACTACCTACATATGATCTGTGCATGCCCAGAAATCCATGCATATTGGAGTGGTATTAATAAGTTCTTGATTTATAAATTAAAAATACGGATTCCTCTTGAGCCACAATTGTTTTTACTGAACGATCTCTCGACACTAATTAGTCATAAGCCTCAAAAGATTCTATTAGGCAGAGTACAGAGTACTACTATTGGCCAGGGTCCTGATCAGTCGGAGCTGGTTTGCACTTCAGGCCCCAGAAGTGAATAACTGGATAAATCTGGTTAATAAGGTGAAAAATTATGAACAGATCCTCTATAAGCAGAGGGGTGGACTAGAGAAATGGGTTAAGATATGGGACGGCTGGCAATTCTGATAGGACTATATAATGTTATTGTGTCTTAAAACTTTATAATTATTTTTATTTTTTTATTATTTATTTATTTTTATTATTATTATTATTATTATTATTATTATTATTATTATTATTATTATTATTTTCCTCTTCCTTTCCCCTCTCCTCCTTTCTCCTTACTTTTTTCAAGGGGGGTTGGGAGGGGATGCTGGGGGGCACACATCACATGCTGGGGGGGGATATAGGGGTTAAGGGGGGGAAAGATAGGGGATAAGGGAAAGAAAAGGGGAGGGGGGGTTGGGGGAGAGGGGAGAAGAGGAAAGGGAAGGAAAAAAAGGGGAAAAAATTTGTATTAACTTCTAATTGTATTTTGTGAGATTTTTTTTGTATTAATAAAGATGTTAAATTAAAAGAAAGAAGAAAAGAAAAAAAATGTGTTATCATTCTTGTTTGTTAAAAAAAAAAAATTATAAAAAAAACTGACTACTTCCAGCTTTGTACTCATGTGACATTGGTAGTCCTACCCATGCTCGTAAATTAGTATGAGTCACAGAAAATAATAGTGATCACGAACTATATGAAAACAGTAGGCTTTCCTTTAATACACAGTAGTCAGATTCTTTTTAATTCCCATATTACACAGGAATCTTATGATGCAACAACAAATTGGGCAGACACAAACAACAAAGGGCCCCTGTGCAAGAGATGTATATACACCCTACAATTTCCAACTCCTAATTTCACTCCTCAGCTTTCCTGACTCTTATGAAATCACAGTACCTTACCTAATAAATGGTAATTTCACATGGATTGCTGCTATAGGCAATTATCGGGAACGAACAGTTGTTTTACAATAATTGCCTGATCGTCAGAGGAGGTGAGAGCTGCATTTACATGCAACAATCATCTCCTCTACAGCAATCACTGGTCCCCATAGAGCGGTAACCTCCGGCACTCCAGCTGTAGCAAAGCTATAACTCTCAGCATGCACATTTGCTAGGCTGCCCTCAGGACTTCCAAAGAAGTAAATGGAGGATGCTAGGAGTTGTGTGGAGTGCCGGAGGTGGCAGACCCCTACCATAAGGAATCATTGTTTCTGGGCAACAGATCCTTGTTTGCACAGGGAAAAGATGATTTTTACGAGCTGGCTGAAAGACCCAAAGAACGAGCATTTGCTGGCACCTTTTCATGGGCCAATTATCAGGAACAAGCAATTCTACGAACACTCATCCCCCGATAACTAGCCAATTATCAGTCCATGTAAAAGGACCTTAAAACCAGTTGTGATGTCACAGCAAATCGGCTGTATGAAACCCTCCTTTGATGTCCCAATAGTTTACATGACTGAATCCCACAGTGATGTCACCGCAGACTACCTGTCAAAAACACAAATCATTGCAATGCTCACCCGGAACTGAGAAAAATCGGAGTAAGAGTCATCGAAAGTCTTGCGATGAGCTTCCAAAAGAGTATCGATAATTTTTTGTTGTTCCTCTGACATTTTGGGTCTTTGTGATTCTCGTAGTGCTTCCTCTTCTTTACGTTTCATTATCATCTCCCGCTTTCTATGGACTTCTTCATCTGTTAGGATAACTAGAAAAATACAAAATATAGCGTTCAGAGGAAATATCCATCTTTAATGTAGAATATTGGGAAATGATTAATAAACATTAGTGATCTGATTTAAATTGAAGAATGAACCCTGCTTTATTAGCTCATCTTTTAAGCTATCAAATACAAATGTAGAAAGTGCCAATTTAACCCCTTAAAGTTGTGACAATTCAGGATGCAACCATTTTTTTTTTTTTCAGAAAGGTCACAAATAAGCAGCACAACGAGCCCATAAATTTGGGTCTAGCTGATATAAAAATACCCGATGCGCGCAATGTCAGGTCCTGGCTTAGAATCCCAGAGTATGCAGTGAAGACAACTGCAGCACTCCTGTTTGGTGCTGGTTAATTCAGTAACCAGTACCAAACATCGCTTGATAAAGACTTAGTTGAAGTCAAAACCTCTCTTTGTTTGTTGCTGGTTACTGAATAAGCCCCCTTATTATTTGAACTGGAGGAGTGCTGCAGTTTTCCTTATAATTTTTTTCATCACCTCCTTCGGATAGTCATAACCTTTTTTTTTTTTTGTCTGCCTTCAAGACTTGCTTTTTGCAGGACAAGTTTTCCTAAATATATATTTATTTTGCCTTTTGATAGACATTAAAAGAACAACAAAGAAAAAAATATCCAAATATTAAAGAATCTTGAGTAACAGTAACATAAAGGATGTGCATTTCCTACAGCAAGAGACTTTCCTGCAAAAAGCTTTGACTAAAGGCAGGAAGCCAATTGTCCAAACATATAGTATGCCATATACCCTCGAACAGTTGTCATGCATGTCCTTCCAGTACAATTTTTTTTAAATCTTTTTGTTGGTTCTAGGACTCTAGACCACGGGTCGGTGTCTACCTCTCATCCAATCAACAAGTTGTATATTTTAAAAGGCACCATTTTAGGATACCTCTAATGCTTTGAAACTTTTTGCAGTTTTTCGCACCTAAAAAGAATGGAGAAGTCTGTAACATTTATCGCAAAAAAACCGGAACGGAGTCCGAGAAAAACAACTGTCATGTGCATGAGGCCTAAGAATGAACCCTGTAAGCACCCCAGCACTTTATGCAAACTCATATTACATATAATTTACTGTGAATGATCAAGTTTATCTTTATACATTTTACCTCACCTCCACTGGTAGACTGTAAAAATTAAATACGGGAACCGCGCTGTATTTTTGACAGTTTATGAGAGTAGTTGGAATGAAGAACCATAAACGTGGGGAACTGAGTTCATATCCAGCTGTCGGAAGTGGCAATCACAAGTCCGTATTTCACATACAATGAACCTGCTATCCACCTCCAGCCTGTCGTCAGATCTCGCCTTGAGCCACCGACCGCCCACTCCAGACCGGGTCAAGATTACCTTTAAAAGTCTGGTTGATGTGAAGACCACTGGTAGACTGCACGCTAATGTTTCAGTCGTTAGTTGCTTGCCCTTAGGCTACTTTCACACTCACGTTTCGGTTTCAGTTTGTGATATCCGTTCAGGGCTCTCACAAGCGGTCCAAAACTGATCAGTTTTGCCCTAATGCATTCTGAATGGAAAAGGATCCGCTCAGAATGCATCAGTTTGCCGCCGTTCCATCTCCATTCCGTTTTGGTGTCCGCCTGACGAAACTGAGCCAAACGGATCCGTTCTGGCACACAATGCAAGTCAATGGGGACGGATCTGTTTTCTATGGCACAATAGAAAACGGATCCGTCCTCCATTGACTTTCAATGGTGTTCAAGATGGATCCGTCTTAGCTATGTTCTGAACGGATGCAGGCGGTTGTATTATCTTTACGGATCCGCACCAGACGCGAGTGTGAAAGTAGCCTAAGTCAGGTCAGACAGTTTGTGAGTTTGCTTCCCCTTTTAGAGATGTCAGATCTAATCTTATTTTCTAAATTTGTTCAGCAAACTGGCAAAAGATTAACATTATAATTATATGCTGCCTGTTGCCTCTCCATTATCTATTAGAGGATGAGGATGAAATTTGGAAAGACATGAGCACAGCCATGAAATTTCCTTTATCCTTTAGAAATGCTTACGTAAAAAAAAAAAAACTGGCCATATACCGTAGTCTGGCTAGAGATAAATCAAAATGGGTGTTTTTTTTTATAGTACAATTAATTAAAGACTCCAAGCACAAAATAAAGGATAGACAATCATCTGCTTGTCCGTTAAATGTGGTTTGGATAGCTATATGATGTTCTGTAACTAATCAGCAAAGAAAAATGAGGTTTTGAAAGATTTGTTAATAGAATAAATACTGAAATTCAGCCCTCTGATTTTGTAGTCACTGCAGTAAAATTATTTCACATTATTCTATGAGTTGTTAAGATTATGCTGCTGGCAACCCCAACCCATCAGACCACCAAAGTCTCATTGTGGAACTACCAGTGGGGTAAAAAAAGCTGTATTTTATATATGTGTTTGTAACATGCAATCATGTGTGTAATTTAGTCATTTATGTGCGTAACTTGTCTGTGTGTGTAAGCAATTTATGTATGATAAACCAGCAGTATATAGGTGTACGGTATAGAGGCATCACATTTGTGTGTGGTATAACATGTGTACCGCACTGAATCTTTGCCCTGGGTAACAAAAAATGCTCAACTATAGCTGCTTGCAGTCTTTCTGTAGATATTCTGTCAATCCAGGGGAAGGGGGAGGGACTAAAGCTGAAGGGGTGTAACCGACTGGTGCTCTGAGGTCATTTGCATATGCAGTTTTCTCAGCAATGGGCAGTGGATAGTCATGATCAGGGTATCGGCTTATCATTATGATCAATCCTACCAGGCTGTATGCCTGGTTTAATAGGGTTGATCATGCTGACACATGCTGTGTAACAAATAGTTAATAGCTGGAGTGCTGGAGGTTGCCGACCCCTGCTCTATTGAACAGTGGCGTACTAAGGAGAGGGGGGGGGGGGGGGGGGGGGCGGTCCGCCCCGGGTGCCGGCTCTCAGGGGGGTGCCAGAAGCAATGAGCGCTTCCATTAATACAGATGGAAGCGCTCATTGCAGGAGCGCAGGGAGCTGCGGTCCTGTCCTTCACCGCTCAGCTCCTAGCGCTCCTCCCCTCGTTCAGGCTGGCGGCGCACAAAATGGTGAAGCAGGAAGACTGGAAATCTGCATAAGCTCCACCCACACAGTGCTGCAGAGTGATCTGTGCCTGCAGGGAAGAGAGGTATGTGAGCTTCAGGAGCGGGACAAGGTGAGTAGTTACTTTGTGTTTTTTTTTTTCTACAGAGGGGGCACAGAGGGCTATTAAGGGGTCACAGACGACTTTATTACTATGGAGGGGGCACAGAGGACTTTATTACTATGGAGGGGCACAGAAGGCATTACTAATATGGAGGGGGCAAAGAGGGCATTACTACTATGGAGGGGGCACAGAGGGCATTACTAATGGGAAGGGGGCACAATGAGCATTTCTACTATGGAGGGGGCACAAAGCCAGAGGGCATTACTACAATGAAGGGGGGCACAGAGGGCATTATTACTGTGAAGGGGCAAATGGGGATTTCTACTATGGAGGGGGCACAGAGGGCATTACTAGCAATGTGGGCATTACTACTATTAAGGGGGCACAATGGGCATTATTACTATAATGGGGCACAGTATCAGTTATGCCCTAATGCATTCTGAATGGATAAGGATCCGCTCAGAATGCATCAGTTTGCCTCCGTTCCGCTCTGGAGGCGGACACCAAAACACTGCTTGCAGAGTTTTGGTGTCCGCCTGATGATGCGGAGGCATTGACTTTCAATGGTGTTCAAGACGGATCCGTTTTGGCAATGTTAAAGAGAATACAAACGGATCCGTTCTGATCGGATGCATGCGGCTGTATTATCGGTGCGGATCCGTCTGTGCAGATCCATGACGGCTCTGCACCAAACGTGAGTGTGAAAGTAGACTAACTATAAAGGGGGCACAATGGGGATTATTACTATGAAGGGGGAACAATGGGCATTATTACTATAAAGGAGGCACAATGGGGATTATTACTGTGAAGGGGGCACAATGGGGATTATTACTGTGAAGGGGGCACAATGGGGATTATTACTGTGAAGGGGGCACAATGGGGATTATTACTGTGAAGGGGGCACAATGGGGATTATTACTGTGAAGGGGGCACAATGGGGATTATTACTGTGAAGGGGGCACAATGGGGATTATTACTGTGAACGGGGCACAAAGAGGGCATTACAACTATGAAAGGGACACAGAGAGGGCATAACTGTTGTGAGGGGGGCACAATGTGGGCATAACTACTGTGAGAGGGCACACATTTGTACAAAACTATGAGGGCAATACTACTGTGAGAGGGTACAATTTTTATTGGGGGGGTGCCAAAGAAAGGACCCATCCCGGGTGCCAAACACCCTAGGCATGCCACTGCTACTGAAGCCTATAGGCTAGTATATTTCATGTTTCGATTCATCATAATTTTCAAGATTTATGCGTGCTCTCATTATATGGAGATGTTATTTTGAACAGCCACAGGCTAAAAAAGGGTACCCGACATGGTGTCTGAGCTGCAGGCAGCATGTTATAGAGTAGGAGGAGCTGAGCAGTATGGCTTTATGCGAAAAGATTCAGTAAAACTTGCAATTTACTCATCTAAATTCCTTTTCATTCTGGTCTTAGAAGTCAAGGAGGCGGTCCTATCTGAGACTGAAAGCCTTCCCTCTGTAATTGTGCATACAAAGTAATATGGCCTCTTTGACTTTAAAGATGAAAATAAGCAAGAATCAAATGAATAAATTACAAGTTATTCTGAATCTTTTCTAATAAAACTACATATTAATCAGCTCAGCTCCTCCTGCACTATGCAGTGAAAACGCAGGGCTCAGATCGGTGACCAAGACAGCCTGGGGGCTGCTGAAGCTTTCCCACGGTTGCCATGTTAAGCTTCCTGCTAAGCTGTGCACGAGGCTCAGCAGAGAGTGCATCAGAATGCTATTCACTGTAATAGATCTTTATGAGGGTGAATGGGACGATGGATCAAAAGACCTCAGTTAATGTTAAAAAAAACCACATAAAAATATTTTAAGTTTAAATCCCCCCTTTCCCAATTTTACATATAAAAAATAAACAATAAAAAAACTCATAACCGGTATTGCCGAGTCCAAAAAAATGTCTCAACTATTAAAATATAAAAGTATTTTTCCTGCACAGTGTACACCATAATGATCAAAATAAAAACATGTGATTCAAAATTTTTTGGTCACCTTATCCTCCCCAAAAATGGTACCAATAAATACTACAATCCGTCCTGCAAAAAATAGCCCTAATACAGCTCTGTGGACGGAGTATAAAAAAGTTATGGCTGTCAGAAAATTTTGATTTTTTTCAAAGGTTTTTTATTTTTTTTTTAAGTACTAAAACAAAAAAAATACTATTTGGTATTGCCGTAATCGTATTGAACTGCAGAATACGGACGTCATGTCATTTTTAGAACACATTGAACGCCGTATAATATCAAAACCCAGAAAACCTTGTCAGAATGGTTTCTTTTTTTCAATTTTACCCCACAAAGAATTTTTTTCCTGTTTTCCAGTACATTGAAAATGCATCTTGTCCTGCATAAAATAAGCCCTTATATGGCTATATGAATGGAAAATTTAAAAAGTTATGGCTACTGGAACGTGTATATGAAGAAGAAAATGTAAAACTGAAAATGAGCCCGGTATTTGGGGTTTATCGGGCTGAGCAGTAGTACCCCAGCATGGCCAATACACTTTCAATGGACTGTGCTTACTGTTCAATTCAAAGTGCTAGGTAACAGCTGATCATTGGGGTGCAGGCTGTCAGACTCTGAGGATAGGTCTTCAGTATCAGGGAGCCTGGAAAACTCCTTTAGGCCTCTTTCACACTACCGTTTTTTTTTTTCGTTTTGTGGGCCGTTTTTTGTGTTCCGTATACGGAACCATTCATTTCAATGGTTCCGCAAAAAAAAAAAAACCTGAATGTCCTCCGTATGCATTCAGTTTCCGTATTTCCGTTTCGTTGAAAGATAGAACATGTCCAATTATTGCCCGCAAATCACGTTCCGTGGCTCCATTCAAGTCAATGGGTCCACCAAAAAAATGGAACACACACGGAAATGCATCCATATGTCTTTCGTATCCGTTCCGTTTTTGCAGAACCATCTATTGAAAATGTTATGCCCAGCCCAATTATTTCTATGTACTGTATATGCCATATGGAAAAACAGAACGGAAAAACGGAAGGGTAAAACGGAACGGAAACAAAAAAACGGAACAACGGAGCCGTGAAAAACGGACCGCAAAACACTGAAATAGCCATACGGTAGTGTGAAAGAGGCCTTAACAGAAGCACTTGATGACCCTAGAACAACTTTTTTGATGGAGTGTAGGGTGGCAGAGTCTGTAAGCCTATGTTGCTCCCAGGAGGATAAATATTACAGGCTTCAAGGAATTTTACTACAAGCTAAAAATGAAAAGCTTAAAAGGCTGCTGCAAGGGTGGATTAAAAAAAAGATATAATTAGATACATTTGTGTACTTTAACACTATTACATGAAGAAACATAATAAAGATTTACAGTTTAATAAGATGTTCCATCGTGTTCAAAAGATGTCAGAAAAATTTCCCAGGGACACTAAGGGGGTCATTTATTAAGACCGGATTTATACGCCGGTCTTAATTCCCATGTGCTGTTGGCGGATGCACCTATAATTTTTGCTAGTTAAAACCTGATACTGAAACATATTGAATATTTATATTCAGTTTTTTATTTAAATTAATTCTAATTCTATTTTCTGTACATGATTATGGAGGCGGCTATCTTGCCATAGCTACTGTTAATATTTAGAGCGATGCTTTACAGCAGTTACATGAACCATATGTAACAATAGACATGAGATGTTCAACTATGGTTTTTTTTTGTAGGCATGGTCTCTGACCTGTGTAGAGATCTTTGTGCAGCGAGGGGGAAGTGATCTGTGTCTGGTGGAGGCTTAGGCATATCTACGGCACAAATTCCATCAGGCTGTTCCAGCAGAGGATGCCTGCCGGCCCCATTATCTATAAAGGGGTTTGGAGGAGATATGGCTTCAACCTGGCAAAAATGCAGAGAATTGGCTGGGCAGCTGATTTTGTCCAACCGATTCCAGGCATCCTATGCTGATACAGCCTGCTTGAAGGCTGTAGCACACATGTGAAAGTAGCCTAAGGCTACTTTCACACTGGCGTTTTGGTTTCCAGTTGTGAGATCCGTTCAGGGCTCTCACAAGCGGTCCAAAACGGATCCGTTTTGCCCTTAATGCATTCTGAATGGAAAAGGATCCGCTCAGAATGCATCAGTTTGCCTCCGTTCCGTCTCCATTCCGCTTTGGAGGCGGACACCAAAACTCTGCTTGCAGCATTTTGGTGTCCGTCTGACGAAACTGAGCCAAACGGATCCGTTCTGACACACAATGTAAGGCCCCTTTCACACGGTCGAGTATTCCGCGCGGATGCGATGCGTGAGTTGAACGCATTGCACCCGCACTGAATCCTGACCCATTCATTTCTATAGGGCTGTGCACACGAGCGGTGATTTTCATGCATCACTTGTGCGTTGCGTGAAAATCACCGCATGCTCCTCTTTGTGCGTTTTTCACGTAACGCAGGCCCCATAGAAATGAATGGGGTTGCGTGAAAATCGCAAGCATCCGCAAGCAAGTGCGTATGCGGTGCGATTTTCACGCACGGTTGCTAGGAGACGATCGGGATGGGAACCCGATCTTTATTTTCCCTTATAACATGGTTATAAGGAAAAATAATTGCATTCTGAATACAGAATGCATAGTACAATAGCGCTGGAGGGGTTAAAATAAATAAATAAATAATTTAACACCTTAATCGACTTGCTCGCGCAGCCCGACTTCTCTTCTGTTTTTTTTTTTGCTGTGTGCAGGAAAAGGACCTGTGGTGACGTAACTCCGGTCATCACATGGTCCGTCACATGATCTTTTACCATGGTGATGGATCATGTGATTGACCATGTGATGACCGGAGTGACGTCACCACAGGTCCTTTTCCTGCACACAGCAAAAAAGAAGACAGGAGAGATGCCGGGCTGCGCGAGCAAGTGGATTAAGGCGAGTTAAATATTATTATTTTTTTAACCCCTTCCTGACCTATTTTACCATGCATTCTGTATTCAGAATGCTATTATTTTCCCTTATAACCATGTTATAAGGGAAAATAATACAATCTACAGAACACCGATCCCAAGCCCGAACTTCTGTGAAGAAGTTCGGGTACCAAACATGCACGATTTTTCTCACGCGAGTGCAAAAAGCATTACAATGTTTTGCACTCGCGCGGAAAAATCGCACATGTTCCCGCAACGCACCCGCACCTTTTCCCGCAACGCCCGTGTGAAAGAGGCCTAAGTCAATGGGGACGGATCCGTTTTCACTGACACAAAATGGCACAATAGAAAACGGATCCGTCTCCCATTGACTTTCAGTGGTGTTCAAGACGTTTTGGCTATGTTAAAGATAATACAAACGGATCCGTTCTGAACGGATGCATAGAAACATAGAATGTGTCGGCAGATGAGAACCATTTGGCCCATCTAGTCTGCCCAATATACTGAATACTATGGATAGCCCCCGGCCCTATCTTATATGAAGGATGGCCTTATGCCTATCCCATGCATGCTTAAACCCCTTCACTGTATTTGCAGCTACCACTTCTGCAGGAAGGCTATTCCATGCATCCACTACTCTCTCAGTAAAGTAATACTTCCTTATATTACTTTTAAACCTTTGCCCCTCTAATTTAAAACTGTGTCCTCTTGTGGTAGTTTTTCTTCTTTTAAATATGCTCTCCTCCTTTACCGAGTTGATTCCCTTTATGTATTTAAAAGTTTCTATCATATCCCCTCTGTCTCTTCTTTCTTCCAAGCTATACATATTAAGGTCCTTTAACCTTTCCTGGTAAGTTTTATCCTGCAATCCATGTACTAGTTTAGTAGCTCTTCTCTGAACTCTCTCTAGAGTATCTATATCCTTCTGGAGATATGGCCTCCAGTACTGCGCACAATACTCCAAGTGAGGTCTCACCAGTGTTCTGTACAGCGGCATAAGCACTTCACTCTTTCTACTGCTTATACCTCTCCCTATACATCCAAGCATTCTGCTGGCATTTCGTGCTGCTCTATTACATTGTCTTCCCACCTTTAAGTCTTCTGAAATAATTACTCCTAAATCCCTTTCCTCAGATACTGAGGTCAGGACTGTGTCAAATATTCTATATTCTGCCCTTGGGTTTTTACGCCCCAGGTGCATTATCTTGCACTTATCCACATTAAATTTCAGTTTCCAGAGTTCTGACCATTCTTCTAGTTTTCCTAAATCCTTTTCCATTTGGCGTTTCCCTCCAGGAACATCAACCCTGTTACCAGGGCCGCTGATAGAAATCATGGGTCCCCGTACAGCATACATGACGGGGCCCCCTTCAGCTCCACCCCCTGATCCCTCCTTCAGCCACACCCCTGGCCCCGCCCTTGGCCCCTCCCCAGACGCCGCCTTGAAACAACATGCAGATTTGTCTACAAGTGATATTTATGGCGCTGGGGGGTCGTCTGTGAATGGCGCTGTTATGGAGGGGATCTGTGAATGGCACTGTTATGGAGGGGATCTGTGAATGGCACTGTTATGGAGGGGATCTGTGAATGGCACTTTTATGGAGGGGATCTGTGAATGGCACTGCTATGGAGGGGATCTGTGAATGGCACTGTTATGGAGGGGATCTGTGGATGGCACTGTTATGGAGGGGATCTGTGGATGGCACTGTTATGGAGAGGATCTGTGGATGGCACTGTTATGGAGGGGATCTGTGGATGGCACTGTTATGGGGGGATCTGTGGATGGCACTGTTATAGAGGGGGATCTGTGGATGACACATACCGCCCACGTCCCTATTATAGTCAATGGGGACAGAGCGGCGGTCAGGCGAAATAGCCGCAGGACGGATCCGACATGGTGAACAGCCTGTCTGATCCGTCCTGCCGCAAGTGTGAAAGTAGCCTAAATGACTTTTTCTAAGATTTTTTATTTTTTTTGTATGAGAAACAGGCACCTGAAATTCAAGTGCCTATAGTGCTTAATAATCCATACTTTCGTACACCGCTGATATGACAGTGGTGTACAGAAGTACAGATTTCACTAGGGCTGCAGCGAGCGATGTACAGCACACATCACTCTCCCTGCCTGTCTGCTAAAGCCTGGCACAGTGGGCACAGGCAGGAAGAGCGATTTATATGCCAGTAGAGCTGAAGGAGGGCAAGGCAGGAGCTTGCATAGCATCGTTCCTCCTGCTTGTGCCCACTCTGCACAACACCCCCCCTCCATGAACTCTTCTTAATGCTAATGTGACAGAGTTCACTGTAATGGGGGGGGGGGGGGGGGGAGCTGCTAGGGCATCGTTGTCTATATAAGCATCAACAGCAAGCAGTGTTAATGGGGGGGGGGGGGGCTGCTTGAGGCACATTGTTCTGTATATGATAAGATTATGTAGAGGGCAGTGTGCCCCCCCTCCCCTCGAACTCTGCTTGCTGCTGCCCCCTCACACTAACCATTCGCCCCTCCCCCACACTTCCCCATTAACTTTTTTTTAACTGTTGACGGTGCACAGATGCAGTGCACACTACTTACATTGTCCGTAGCTGTGCAGCCTGCAGGGCACGCTCTCTGGAGACATTACTAGTCTCTGGGGATTGGAGTTAACTGAGCCGGGCAGGCAGCGCAGTGGAAGACAAGTCTAGCATCCCGCCCGCTCAGTCCTGTCTCTGTCTACTGAGCTAGGCTAGCCAATCAGCAGCAGGCTATTAACGCTGCTAAATGCTGATTGGCCGGTTCAACACCCAGCAGACAGACAGAGGAAAGCGCACTGGCATAGGCTGGCTGGGCACTGTCTGTCACTGCAGGAGCCGGCAGGAAGATTGATAAAATATGTAAGGGGAGGGGGGCCCTGAGCACAGGGGAAGCAGGGCCCGTCTGAGCCCCAGATAGGGAGAAGTGATAGTGGAGCCACAGCAGCTATGTCAGTGTAATTAGGGGCGGGGCCTTCCATCCACTCCAGGCCCCCCCCCTTCACGGGCCCCATAGCAGCCGCGTGGTCTGCCTCTATTGTAGGTACGCCACTGGGCACAACAACACTGCAGCAGGAGGCCTCCAGCGCACCAGCCGAACAGCGCCGCCCAGAGAGGCTTCCCCGTGACGTCACTGACTCAGTCCCCGCCCCTTTAACCTTTAGAGTCGGCAGCCCGGGCCCCCCTGCCAGCCGGGCCCGGTACAACTGGGCCAGCTGTACTGGCCTATCAGCGGCCCTGCCTGTTACATATCTTTGTGTCATCAGCAAAAAGACAAACCTTACCATCGAGGCCTTTTGCAATATCACTTATGAAGATATTAAACAAAATCGGTCCCAGTACAGATCCCTGTGGAACCCCACTGGTAACATGACCTTGTTTTGAATGTTCTCCATTGACTACAACCCTCTGTTGTCTGTCACTCAGCCACCGCCTAATCCACTCAACAATATGGGAGTCCATGCTCAATGACTGCAGTTTATTGATGAGTCTTCTATGTGGGACAGTGTCAAAAGCCTTACTAAAATCTAGATATGCGATGTCTACTGCACCTCCACTGTCTATTATTTTATTCACCCAGTCAAAAAAAATCTATAAGATTTGTTTGACATGATCTCCCTGAAGTAAACCCATGTTGTTTTTCATCTTGCAATCCATGGGATTTTAGATGTTCCACAATCCTATCCTTTAATAGGGTTTCCATTAATTTGCCTACTATTGATGTCAGACTCACTGGTCTATAGTTGCTCGATTCCTCCCTACTACCTTTCTTGTGAATGGGCACGACATTTGCCAATTTCCAATCTTCCAGGACGACTCCTGTTACTAATGATTGGTTAAATAAATCTGTTAACGGTTTTGCCAGCTCACCACTAAGCTCTTTTAATAATTTTGGGTGTATCTCATCAGGCCCCTGTGACTTATTTGTCTTCACCTTAGACAGCAAACTTAGAACATCTTCCTCTGTAAAGATACATGCATCAAACGATTTATTAGTCATTCTTTCTAGTAGAGGTCCTTCTCCTTTTTCTTTTGTAAAAACTGAACAGAAGTATTCATTAAGGCAGTCGGCTAGCCCTTTATTCTCTTCTACATACCTTCCGTCCTTTGTTTTTAATTTAGTTATTCCTTGTTTTAATTTCCTTTTTTCATTTATATATCTGAAGAATGTCTTATCCCCTTTTTTCATAGACTGAGCTAGTTTTTCTTCTGCCTGCGCTTTAGAAGTTCTTATAACTTGCTTGGCCTCTCTCTGCCTAATCTTGTAGATTTCCTTATCTTCATTGCTCTGGGTTTTTTTATAATTACAAAATGCTAGCTTTTTATTTTTAATGATTTGGGCCACTTCTGCGGAGTACCACAGTGGTCTCCTCCTTTTTTTGCTTTTACTGACAAGTCTAATGCAATTTTCTGTTGCCTTCAATAATGCACCTTTTAAGTAGTCCCATTTCTCCTGGACTCCATGTAATCCGTTCCAGTCTGATAAGGACTCATTTATGACTAATTTCATTTTTGAAAAGTCTGTTTTTCTAAAATCTAAAACTTTTGTTTTTGTGTGGTGGGACTCTTTCACAGTTCTTATATTAAACCACACTGACTGGTGATCACTAGATCCCAAGGTTTCGCCTACAATGACATCATATACCGAATCCCCATTTGTGAATACCAAATCCAAAATGGCCTCCCTCCGGGTTGGCTCCTCAACCACTTGTTGTAGAGATAACCCCAGTAGTGAATTTAGAATATCTGTACTCCTGGTAGAACTTGCTATTTTGGTTTTCCAGTTTATATCTGGAAGATTGAAATCTCCCATAATGATAACTTCTCCATTCATTGTCATTTTAGCTATTTCTTCAACTAGTAGATCATCTAGTTCTTTAACTTGACCAGGTGGTCTATATATCACACCTACACGAGTTACTGCATGGTTAGCAAACTGCAACGTAACCCAAAATGCAGACTGTTATATTATCTGAACAGATGCGTTTGTGCAGATCCATGATGGATCCGCACCAAAACACGAATTGGAAAGTAGCCTTATCTATACATAGGTGTTCGCAATATATTATTAGGCTTGATGGCCAAAATGATAATATGCAATAATATGACATGTCCATCTCAAACTGACCTCCCACCTCTCATCCCACTCACTTTTTGATTAGCTGCAGTCTGGATTCAGAATCAATCATTCCACTGAAACTGCCCTAACCAAAGTTGCCAAAAATCTGTTCACTTCCAAAGCTAAACATCACTACTCTGTGCTCCTCCTCCTTGACATGTCCTCTGCCTTTGATACTGTTGACCACTCTCTCCTGTTACAAACCCTTTCTTCCCTCAGCATCAGAAACCTGGGCCTCTCCTGTATCTTCTCGTATTTCACGAACAGAACCTTCAGTGTTTCCCATTCATCCACCACCTCCTCATCAGGCACCCTCTCTGTTGGTGTCCCTCAAGGCTCTGTCCTGGGTCCCCTACTTTTCACCATTTATACATTTGACCTTTGATCTACCTCTCTGGGCCAGATGTCACTTCCCTGCTATATCTTCATTCTCCTTCGGCTTCCTAAGGCCTCTTTCACACGACAGTATGTCTTTTTCAGTGTTTTGCGGTCCGTTTTAAACGGATCCGTTGTTCCGTTTTTTGTTTCCGTTGTGTTTCCGTTTCCGTTCCGTTTTTCCGTATGGCAAATACAGTATACAGTAATTTCATAGAAATATAGGACATGTTCTATGTTAAAACGGAACGGAAAAACGGAAATACGGAAACGGAATGCATACGGAGTACATTCCGTTTTTTTTGCGGAACCATTGAAATCAATGGTTCCGTATACGGACCGTATACGGACCGCAAAAAACGGACCGCAAAACGGAAAAAAAAAAACGGCCGTGTGAAAGAGGCCTAAAACTCCTAAAACTCAACTCAATCTACACTCAACTCTGCTGCCCGGTTAATTCACTTCTCCCCTCGTGTCTCATCTGTCTCCCCTTGGAAGTTGTAAGCTTTTGCGGGCAAGGTCCTCTACGCCTTTGTCTGTTAATTGTGTCTTGTTTATTGTATTTTTATATTATGTATTTGTAACCCCCTCTTGATGCACAACACCATAAAATGGTGCTTTCAAACAAAATAATAATAATAGTGACATGCAAAATAAAAAAATGTTTAACGTAGAAACTGATTAAAGCAATAAGAACCTTTCTGATGACATGTTCTCTTTAAAGCAGATCTGTCAGCTGTATATATCGCCCTACAGATACTTGTTCCTGCTCCCATTAGTGAAAACAGTATGAGGGAATAGTGCCTACTCATGCACACGACCATAGTTTGTCAGAATCCGATCTGCTTTTTTGTGGATCAGATGCGGACTCACCGCAAAACATGCAGAAAGCACACAGTGTTCTGTCCGCATCCACACGTCCGTTCTGCGGCCCTACAAGAAAATAGAACATGTCCTATTCTTATTCGTTTTGCTGAGAAGGATAGGACATTTCTACAGGAGTTCAAAAATCAATGGTGCCATGAACTCAGCCAGGATCCGTGTTTTGTGGATCTGGGATTTACGGACCACAAAATACTTATGGTCGTGTGCATGAGCCCTCATAGTTATCAGTCCATTGTATTCATGAGCACTCTGCGGAATACATTTTTGGACTACAAAATCTGTATCTGTAATATGCTGCCCTTCAGGAGTTGAGAAATCTACTTTACAAAGAGATCTGTGATTCTAGTGTCAATCCGATTTAAATTTTGAAATGTGTGTAAGGCCTATTGCACACGACCGTATGTCTTTTTCAGTGTTTTGCGGTCCGTTTTAAACGGATCCGTTGTTCCGTTTTTTGTTTCCGTTGTGTTTCCGTTTCCGTTCCGTTTTTCCGTATGGCAAATACAGTATACAGTAATTTCATAGAAAAAATTGGGCTGGGCATAACATTTTCAATAGATGGATCCGCAAAAAACGGAACGGATACGGAAGACATACGGATGCACTTCCGTATGCATTCCGTTTTTTTGCGGACCCATAGACTTTAATGGAGCCACGGAACGTGATTTGCGGCCAAATATAGGACATGTTCTATGTTAAAACGGAACGGAAAAACGGAAACGGAATGCATACGGAGTACATTCCGTTTTTTTTGCGGACCCATTGAAATCAATGGTTCCGTATACGGACCGTATACGGACCGCAAAAAACGGCCAGTAAACGGGAAAAAAAAACGGCCGTGTGAAAGAGGCCTAAGAATATTGAAAAGAAGTAAAAAATCCTAGAGTGCACCAACGTCAATGATTACAAAACATTCAAAACGTGACTTTTTGGCAGAAGAGAAAAATTCCATGTCCGTTTCTATTTTTATCTGCCTCGATTACTGTCCTTTAATAAATGAGCAGTTTAAAACTATGTTGACTGATTAACTTGAGGCAAACTAGCCAAGTTTATAGAAAAAGGACAAAGATGTCTTTTTAATATGGTCAGTGCGACTGGCATACTAATGAAGCAGAAGAATTGACTTAGAGCCACCCTATAGACTCTCTCTTACCAACAGTGGATTTAGGCCTCATGCACACGACCATTCACTTCAATGGGGCCGCAAAAGATGGGGACAGCACTCCGTGTCCTGGCCGCATCCTTTGCTCCGTTCCGTGGCTCCGCAAAAAATAAATAAAATAGCATGTCCTATTCTTGTCCGTTTTGCAGACAAGAATATGCCTTTCTACAATAGGCCGCCCGTTCCGCAAATGGCAGAAGGCACACGGGCAATTTCCATTTTTTGCGGATCCGCGGTTTGCGGACCGGAAAAAACGGAACAGTCGTGTGCATGAGGCCTTAGATGGGCTAGCAGATTGTAGGAAAGGAAGCTTTCCTTCCTGACAGTCGGCTGCTTGTTAGTGAAGGAGAACGCTGCATTTGCATACAGTGATCCAAAAGATCACAGGTTCTAAGCCCCTAACAGCACTAAAAGTTATTGCAAAAAAAGTTAGAAAAATTCTAAAATATTAAAATTTTAAATCAACCCCTTATATAAAAATATATAAACAATAAAAAAAATAGACAAAAAAGGTATTGCTGCATCTGAAAAGGTCTCAACTACTAAAATATAAATATATTTTTCCTGCACAATGTACACCGTATTCCCCCCCCCAAAAAAACCTGGATAACAGTTTAAAAAGTTGTTTGCACCCCAAAAATGGTACCTATAAAAACTACACAGTTTGTCCTGCAAATAATAAGCCCAGTTCTGTGAACGGAAATATAAAAAAAGTTATGACTATCAGAAAATGATTATGCAAAGAAAGTTTTGATTTCTTCAAAGGTTTTTATATTGTTTAAAATTAGTAAACAAAAAAACTATAAAAGTTTGATATCCTCGTAACTGTGGTTTGCTTTTTGTGGGACAAGTTGTAATGGAAAAAATATACACTGCTCAAAAAAATAAAGGGAACACAAAAATAACACTTCCTAGATCCGAATGAATTAAATATTCTTCTGAAATACTTTGTTCTCTACATAGTTGAATGTGCTGACAACAAAATCACACAAAAATAAAAAAATGGAAATCAAATTTTTCAACCCATGGAGGTCTGGATTTGGAGTCACACTACACAGGCTGAAACAACTTTGATGTAATGTCCTTAAAACAAGTCAAAATGAGGCTCAGTAGTGTGTGTGGCCTGCACGTGCCTGTATGACCTCCCTACAAAGCCTGTGCATGCTCCTGATGAGGTGGCGGACGGTCTCCTGAGGAATCTCCTCCCAGACCTGGACTAAAGCACCTGCCAACTCCTGAACAGTCTGTGGTGCAACGTGACGTTGGTGGATAGAGCGAGACATGATGTCCCAGATGTGCTCAATTGGATTCAGGTCTGGGGAACGGGCGGGCCAGTCCATAGCATCAATGCCTTCGTCTTGCAGGAACTGCTGACACACTCCAGCCACATGAGGTCTAGCATTGTCTTGCATTAGGAGGAACCCAGGGCCAACCGCACCAGCATATGGTCTCACAAGGGGTCTGAGGATCTCATCTCGGTACCTAAGGGCAGTCAGGGTACCTCTGGCGAGCACATAGAGGGCTGTGCGGCCCTCCAAAGAAATGCCACCCCACACCATTACTGACCCAATGCCAAACCGGTCATGCTGGAGGATGTTGCAGGCAGCAGAACGTTCTCCACGGCGTCTCAAGACTCTGTCACGTCTGTCACATGTGCTCAGTGTGAACCTGCTTTCATCTGTGAAGAGCACAGGGCGCCAGTGGCGAATTTGCCAATCTTGGTGTTCTCTAGCAAATGCCAAACGTCCTGCACGGTGTTGGGCTGTAAGCACAACCCCCACCTGTGGACGTCGGGCCCTCATATCACCCTCATGGAGTCTGTTTCTGACCGTCTGAGCAGACACATGCACATTTGTGGCCTGCTGGAGGTCATTTTGCAGGGCTCTTGCAGTGCTCCTCCTGTTCCTCCTTGCATAAATGCGGAGGTAGCGGTCCTGCTGCTGGGTTGTTGCCCTCCTACGGCCTCCTCCACGTCTCCTGATGTACTGGCCTGTCTCCTGGTAGCGCCTCCATGCTCTGGACACTACGCTGACAGACACAGCAAATCTTCTTCCCACAGCTCACATTGATGTGCCATCCTGGATAAGCTGCACTACCTGAGCCACTTGTGTGGGTTGTAAACTCCGTCTCATGCTACCACTAGAGTGAAAGCACCGCCAGCATTCAAAAGTGACCAAAACATCAGCCAGGAAGCATAGGAACTGAGAAGTGGTCTGTGGTAACCACCTGCAGAACCACTCCTTTATTGGGGGTGTCTTGCTAATTGCCTATAATTTCCACCTGTTCTCTATCCCATTTGCACAACAGCATGTGAAATTGATTGTCACTCAGTGTTGCTTCCTAAGTGGACAGTTTGATTTCACAGAAGTGTGATTGACTTGGAGTTACATTGTGTTGTTTAAGTGTTCCCTTTATTTTTTTGAGCAGTGTATTAATGGAGTGTAACTGAAAAAAATAAAAATAAATAAAACACTTGTATTTACGTAATTCACTGGGCGTAAAAATGACAATACCTTTAGGCCTTGTGCACATGACCGTATGTATTTTGCGGTCCGCAAAAAATACAGATGACGTCCGTGTGCATTCCGTATTTTTCGGAACGGAACAGCTGGCCCCTATTAGAACAGAACTATCCTTATCCGTAATGCAGACAATAATAGGACATGCTCTATTTTTTTGCGGAACGGAAATACGGACATACGGAAACGGGATGCACACGGAGTAACTTCCTTTTTTTTTGGACGGACCCATTGAAGTGAAGGGTTCTGTATACGGTCCGCAAAAAAAACGGAACAGACATGGAAATAAAATATGTTCGTGTGCATGAGGCCTTATTCTGTGGGTCAGTATGATTACAGCGATGATGCTTTTAAAAAAAAAATCACCATATTCTGACACTAACTTTTTAGATTTGTGTGTATGGAGCTGTGTGAGGCTCTTTTGTTGTGGAGCTATCTGTATGTAGTCTTTATTTAAATCATTTTGAGGTATGCATGACATTATTATTATAATATTAATAATTACATTTATTACATTTTATGGGGGTGAAGAGACCCAAAAAACTAGATTCATCCATTTTGATTTTTTTCAGCATTCACTGTATGGGACAGCATGGGATAAATACTTTATATTTATTGATGGCATTTTTAAAAGCTGCAATACCAGTGTAGTCTACACTTTTCTTTTTATTTACTTTTATTTGTAAAATTGGAAAAGGGGGTCATTTGAAATTTTAATTATTTAAGGTTTTTAGAGGTTTTAAAACTTCAAAATTTTGTTTTACATTTATTTATAGCAAGGCCACTGTACAGTGAATTGAGCCTTCCATCACAATTTCATTTCCGGAACTCATCTGATGGAGATGTTGGGTGTTGAACTCCCACTGATCTGTAATAGCCCTTTAAAGGCTATATACACCTTTGGGGCAATTTTTTTAATTATTGCATTGTACTCATTTTGAGCTAAAAATATATATTTTTTAATTTGTGTTTATTAAAAATATGATGTCTGTTTTTTCTGTACAGAGCTGACATGCTCTAGTAGCACCCTGTGGATTTTCAGTTTTTTCCATCAGACCAGGAGCAGACGGACTCCTTATCTCTGCTCTCTGACATTATAAACACTCATTATAGTTCAGTTCTTATCTTACTGATAAAAATGTGGCCTAAATACGTGTTTATGACCCCTTAGTAGTTTAGAGATAAGGGTTATTAGATGACTGGCACAAAGTGAAAGTACCAGTCACACAGCTCGAAAAACACTTAACCCTTTGTGACAGAACAGTTTAATATTTTTAATAAAGGCCAATTGAAAAGATGATTTTTAGCCAAAAATGAGTAACATGCAATCATAAAACTAAAATTGCCAAACATAGCCTTCAAGGACCAGTAGCATTTTTCCCACTTTGTGTTTCAGCAGGAGGGGGGGAGGAGCAATTTCAACATTGTTTTTTGGGATTTATTCAGAACATGAAGAATTAATATGTAAAATGCTTGTCCCCCTCCAGCCCCAATCCTCCTCCTTCACAGAGGCCGAAATGAGAGCTGTAAGTACCAGTATATATCCTCTTCTATACCAGGGATGGCCAACCTGAGGCTCTCCAGCTGTTGCAAAACTACAACTCCCAGCATGCCGAGACTACCTACAGGTATCAGCCTACAGCAGGGCATGGTGGGAGTTGTAGTTTTACAACAGCTGGAGAGCCGCAGGTTGGCCATGCCTGTTCTATATGAACAAACACAGCTTTGAACGATCATTAAAAGGGTGTTTAAATAGTAAAATAACCATTTTTTACTTACATTCCTTCATCATGCCTATATCAACACAACGCTTCAGCCGACAGGACTGACAATGGCGTCTATTATCTTTGGTTATTCTGCAATCACCATTAAAAGGACAAGTGAAAGCCGCTTTCCTTTTCATGCTTCTCCTAAAAGAAATAAAATCATAAGATGTACAAGAGAAATCTGTGACTGCCTTATCTAATGCTTCTTCAGAATGTTATCACTTTTGTATATGTATTTTACTCTAAATAAGATTACTGAAACATTAAAGGGAAAAAGCATGCGATGAAAATTCAGATAAAAATGTTGGCATACAATCTTCTTGATGGTTCAGCTGTAATAAATGACTGTACATTTTATTGAGATCTGTGCTATTCACTATCATGTCTGGTCAGATATACTGTTGAATGGCTCCTCTCCACTGTCTTGTATTTCACAGTATAGTGATGGAGTCATCAATTTTTCAGGGAATGCTATCCCATGTATGTAGGTTGTTCAGAGTCAGGCGAGGAATCTTGGGTCCACCAAATATAATTATTCTGACAGCCCAACATGTATGTGCTTCTTGTTTCATTGCAGCCACATAAGGATTGTACCTAGCAACAAGCAATGGTCTCAGAACCAACTTCAAATAGGGCTTTCTTCAGCCCATACGGTACATCATCACAATCTGGGCCATGAGGCCAGTTTCACATTTACAGTAGTTACACTGGAATTTAGACCAGGGCCTTTAACCCCTTATTGACCGGGCACATTTTCAACTTAAGGACCAGACCATTTTTTGCAAATCTGACCAGTGTCACTTTATGTGTGAATAACTTTAAAACGCTTTTACTTATCCAGGCCATTCTGAGACAGTTTTTTCGTCACATATTGTACTTCATGACACTGGTAAAATGGAGTAAAAAAATGAATAAAAATTTTATTAAAAAAATTTAAAATTTACCAAAAATTTGGAAAAATTAGCTAATTTCCAAATTTCTATTTCTCTACTTCTATAATACATAGTAATACCTCCAAAAATAGTTATTCATTTAGATTCCCCATATGTCTACTTCATGTTTGGATCATTTTGTGAATGCCATTTTATTTTTTGGGAACGTTAGAAGGCTAAGGCTACTTTCACACTTGCGGCAGAGAGATCCGGCAAGCAGTTCCGTCGCCGGAACTGCCTGCCGGATCAGGCAAAATGTATGCTAACTGATGGCATTAGTAAGACTGATCAGGATCCTGATCAGTCTTAAAAATGCCTGATCAGTCGAAAAAATGCATTGAAATGCCGGATCCGTCTTTCCGGTGTCATCCGGCAAAAACGGATCCGGCATTTATTTTTTCACCTTTTTTTCAGTCTGCGCATGCGCATACCGGAAGGACGGATCCGGCATTCCGGTATTCTGAATGCCGGATCCGGCACTAATACATTCCTATGGGAAAAAATGCCTGATCCGGCATTCAGGCAAGTCTTCAGTTTTTTTAGCCGGAGATAAAACCGTAGCATGCTACGGTTTTCTCTTTTGCCTGATCAGTCAAAACGACTGAACTGAAGACATCCTGATGCAAACTGAACGGATTACTCTCCATTCAGAATGCATGGGGACATACCTGATCAGTTCTTTTCCGGTATAGAGCCCCTGTGACAGAACTCTATGCCGGAAAAGAACAACGCAAGTGTGAAAGTAGCCTTAGGCCTCTTTCACACGGGCGAGATTTCCGCGCGGGTGCAATGCATGAGGTGAATGCATTGCACCCGCACTGAATCCGGACCCATTCATTTCTACAGGACTGTGCACATGAGCAGTGATTTTCACGCATCACTTTTGCGTTACGTGAAAATCGCAGCATGTTCTATATTGTGTGTTTTTCACGCAACGCAGGCCCCATAGAAGTGAATGGGGCTGCGTGAAAATCGCAAGCATCCGCAAGCAAGTGCGGATGCGGTGCAATTTTCACGCACGGTTGCTAGGAGACGATCAGGATGGGGACCCGATCTTTATTATTTTCCCTTATAACATGGTTATAAGGGAAAATAATAGCATTCTGAATACAGAATGCATAGTACAATAGGGCTGGAGGGGTTAAAAAAAATAAAAAATAATTTAACTCACCTTAATACACTTGTTCGCGCAGCCCGATTTCTCTTCTGTCTTCTTCTTTGAGGAATAGGAACTTTGATGACGTCACTACGCTCATCACATGGTCCGTCACATGATCCATCACCATGGTAAAAGATCATGTGATGGACCATGTGATGAGCGCAGTGACGTCATCAAAGGTCCTATTCCTCAAAAGAAGAAGACAGAAGAGATGCCGGCTGCGCGAACAGGTAAGATTAAGGTAAGTTAAATATATATTTTTTGTTTTTAACCCCTCCAGCCCTATTGTACTATGCATTCTGTATTCAGAATGCTATTATTTTCCCTTATAACCAGGTCTGATGTCTGTATAATACAGTACAGTACACTATATAGTGTACTGTACTGTATTTT
The DNA here is from genome assembly GCF_905171765.1 of Bufo bufo. Taxonomy (NCBI): domain Eukaryota; kingdom Metazoa; phylum Chordata; class Amphibia; order Anura; family Bufonidae; genus Bufo; species Bufo bufo. The sequence continues at coordinate 593,696,209 of NC_053391.1, forward strand.
CACTTTACACTTAGTCTGATCAGACTTCTGCCTTTAGCAGAAGTCTGATCAGACTTAACCTTACCATGGCAAGCCGGAAGCCTGTGAAGGCGTCCGGTTGCCATGGTAACCATCACCCGCTGCCACAACAGAGCAGCGGGTGATAGAGGGAGAGGGCCCCCTCCCTGTGATCCAGTCAAGAATCGGGGGCTGAAACGGCACAGCAGCCCCGATGGGAGAGGGAGCTCCCTCCCTGTTAACTCCTTCCATACAGCGGTCCCTACGGACCGCGGCATGGAAGGGGTTAAACGGCTGACATCTGTGAGCACGTATGTCAGCCGTTTCAAGCAGAGTGTCAGCAATGTGCTGACACTGCTAACCGCTCGGCCATCCTGAGAGAGGGGGCGAGTGGGATGATCGCGCGCCCACCTGCCCCCCAGCACCGCCCGCACAGCCCGCCGGCAGATAACAATGAGGGCTGCAGGGGGGGTTAAAAATGAAAAGTTAGATAATTTTGAAGTTTCTGATCCCCGCGGTCTCAAACTTCCAAAAGCGCTGCAAACCGCAGGTCTGAATTGATCGCCGATATGGGGGGGTAACAGGACCCCCCTTGGAATTGTCCCAGGATGCCTGCTGATTGATTTCAGCAGGCACCCAGTTCCGACCACCGCCTGCCGCACGGCGGTGATCGGAAATACACATGACGTACCGGTACGTCATGTGTCCTTAAGTTACTTTCATTCTCCAGGTCCGTACAAATCTGGGAAACCACATACTGTATGTATATTTTTTTATTGCGTTTTTGAAACTGAAAAACAATACAAACCTTGAAAAAAAATATTTTTTTTATTTTAGTCTCCATATTATATTCTGACCACTATAACTTTTTTGTTTTCACGTGTGCCGAGCTGTGTGAAGACTCTTTTTTTCAGGACGATTTGTACTTTTCAGTGATACCATTTTAGGGTATGTATGACCGAAAGACGACGAATCGGCCATTTAGACTTGCACGCCAGGATACCTACGATATGTATTTTTTTTTCTTTTGCGGAAAGGGGAGTGATTTGAAATGTAATTTTTTTTTATTTATAAACACTTATATTACTTCTTTTTTTTTCCCATAGTGAACTATAACAAGGAATCATTGGATTGCTTTTCTCATAGATTCCAATGCATTAGCATTGGAGCCTATGAGGATTTCACTGTATTTCTATGGAGTCCTGCTATAGGCAGGGGCTCCATAGAAATTACTGAGCAGCAGCCTCCTGTCTCAGAGGAGGATAGGGGCTGCTGATAACACACTCAGGCTCCCCACATCCCCGCCCGGGGATGCTGAAGCACACCCAGAAGTGCAGGCTTCTGGGTTTTCAGCATTCAGATGCCCATGGTCAGGACCTACCATGGCATCTGAATTGTTAAATGTCCGCGCTCGGCATTGCCACCGGTCATGGACATTAGACGCTGGTGTCTGCTGTATGAGACAGCAGTCACCTCACGATCATGGCGCGCCCTCATAAACTTTTAAGTCTCAACCGCTGACGTAATTAGCAGCATGGCAGTCGGGAAGGGGTTAAAGTACAATATTGATGACCTATCCTCAAGGTAGATTATCAATATCTGATTTGCAGAGGCCCGACTCATGGTGCTTCGGTGAGCACTGTGGCCTCCTCACTGTATATCAAGCACAGCACCATCCATTGTATAGTGGCTGTGCTTGGTATTGCAGCAGAGAGCCCATTCACTTGCACACAGGCCATGTGACCGATGAACGTGATGTCACTGGCCTAGCAAGAGACTTTAGCAGTTACTGAAGTTCTGCAGCTTCTTTAAGGGCTAATCGGTGGGGATGTTGGCAGTAGGACTTCCACCAATCTAATATTGATGATGTGCCCTGAGGACAGGTCATCAATATTGTACTCTTGGAAGACCACTTTACTATCTGTAGCGACATTACCAATGTGATCAACTGCTAAAAATATACAATAGCCTCACCAAATAAAAAAGACAAAAAATTATCTTGATTTATTTGTACACATGTGGCTTAAAGGGGTTATCCCATGACTAATGTAAAAAATGAAAATCAGACATCATATAGTAAATAACAACCTTTTTCTAACAAAGCTAGAACCAGTCCTGTACATCACATGGGTCCAGAGATCTCCACATTCATTGCTCTGCCAGATTTATGTCAAGCTGACAGCTCAAGGGGAGTGTCTTTACGGCTGCGGCTAAAGGGGCGTGTCTCAGCTCTCCCTATCACAGCTCAGGGGGCGTGTCCATGCTCTCCATATCACAGCTCAGGAGGCAGTTGAAGGATGAAACTGAGCATGTGCGGCCATCTCAGTGAGCAGGACAAAGAAATAAGAAAAACAAACAAACAGCAGGTGGCGCTATACAGATACAACTTACTGAATAGCTCAGCGGCTACACAGAATTTTTAAATACATGCAATTACAAAATTATTTAGTTAAAAAATTTTAGAATATTTTTCGTGGGACAACCTTCTACATAAATGAACACTGGAGAATATAAAATCGTAGTTGAGTGGCTTGCTTCATTTTATAGTCTCAATACACCTACATGTACCATAAAAATTACAATGATGAAATGGTGAGCCTGAAATGCTATATATATTTCAGTAGGGCACAAGGTAGATGACATGGCACATGAAAGTACAATGTGAGTGCTTTATCACAAGTGAAAAGATACAAAATGTTCTCTTGTTAAAAATAAAATCAATAATAATATACAGCAAATAACAAAACAGGAAATTGTGCCCACAAACAAACACAAATACGGCAGGCTGGCTAGATTCTATTTCAGAGCATAACAAATATACAAAGGACATCAACCATAAATTCTGACAAAAATAAAATTTAAACCAATGAGAAGACAATGGCTGGTTTTGTGAACTGCTGTAAAGGTGCCACATAAATGTCTATAAATGCCTCTGCTCTGGAAGTCATGTTATTCATAATAACCACGAGTCTACTTGGAAAGAAGATGCACCACAAAGTGCAGGAAAATATTGGTTATTTAAAGCAAATGCTATTACATTTTCCACTCTGGCATCAGAGTACAAGCTCTTTTTTATGTGCGTGTGTTGAACCACAAGATTATAAATAGGCACAGTGTAAATTGTATGTTCGGATCTACACAGAGCGCTTTCCAAGAGAAATCTAAGGAACTGAAAGACCTTAAAGAAAAACTTCACCACAAATACTAAAATGTAATACTAAAAGCATTATAAAGACAAATGGGGACATTTATTATGGGAAGTACTCTGCTTTTTGGCGTACTTTTTTCACAGATTTGGTTGCAAAGGGGATTTGCGGTCGAATCTGCGACTTTTTCCCCGATTACTCCACTTTCACAAGGTGGCGGAAAAATGGGGAGTGGTGTGGGCTGGGAAGGGGGCGTTCTGACAGGGCGTTCCGCAGGAGGACTAAGACCAGCGTCTAAATCTCCGGTCTTAGTATGTCCCCAAAGGTTTTTCAATGTAAAAGCACTTATTTATTAGTCTACAGTATGTATTTATATCCACCAGGATACATCGATATTGGAATGGTGGGGGATGAAACTTCCAGCAGAATGAAACGGCCCTGGTGGTTCAGCAAGCAGTGTGGTCTCTTCGTTATTTGCATAGGCTAAGTCCTGTAAACAGAGTTTGGACTGCGCTTGATACTTCAGCCAATTCCCTTTAAAGAGGTTCTCTGAAACCTAATGTCTTTTAAGGGCCCATGTAGTTTTGGTCTGCATCAGATCCACATTTTTTTGCATATCAGATGTTGACCCATCATCTCAATGGCGACGAAAAAGTTGCGGACAGCACAAGCACGTGCTGTCCACTTCCGTTCTGTGGCCTCGCAAAAAAAATAGAACATGTCCAATTCTTGTCCATTTTGCAGAAAAGTATAGGACATTTGTGAAGGAGTGAAAAAAAAAAAAATGACAGCAGGCTCTCAGCCGGTATCCGCAATTTGCGGACCAAAAAAATGGATATGGTTGTGTGCAGGAGCCCTAACTTGTAATGACTTTGTATCTACTTAGGGCTCTTTCACACGAGCCAGATGTCCATCTGGGTGCGATGCGTGAGGTGAAAACGCATACAATCTAGATACAATCCGCAATGCAATTGCAGAAAAAAATGATTGAACTTGCGTCTAAATCAGTTTTTCCCTGAACAGATCCTGACACAATCCGTATCACTCATGTGAAAGAGGCCTAACTGTTCCCAGATAATAATACATCACTTTAGTTGTTGGGCCTTTTCTGCCCTTCTTTGTGATCCTCAGTAGTGATGAGCGAAGTATTATTGTGATGCTAGGGAGGCTCTTTTGATCTGCGCGACGAGTAGATGCAAGAGACATTTTAGCGGTTGGCTGAAGAGGATCAGGTGACCATGCCCATGTTGAGGGGGAAGAAAACAAACCCCGAAAGACGAAGACTCAGAAGCCAGCGTGGAGCAGGCAAGTATGATCCTTTCAGTACGGGACACAGGCTACCGCCAACTGTTAGTTTAAAAATGAAAAGATACCAAGCTGTCTAAGTACCACATTAAGAACTGATCTGTGTTACAAAAAAAAAATAGTGGCTGAATTACAGTATAAAATAAATATAAATATATTCAACCGTAGAATGTAGCATTCCAAAAAGGTGAAATTTTGTTGTTGTATAGGGTGTAATCTAAATTGCCCTCATGACCGTGATAATTTATCCACACAATTTACCTAATGTTTCTTCTAATAATCTGTC